>NW_018408622.1:0-8312 GCF_002113885.1 Mizuhopecten yessoensis | reverse complement strand
AAAACAAACTGTTCCAAGCAGACATTGAGTTACATTGTACGTATTTGTATTTCTTGCATAATAGACCAAGATGTCCGCATTTCCGGCGGTGCTGGAAAATTCTATCCGACCCACGGGTGTAGATCGCTAATACGCGCAGACTGGCGGAAGATTTATAGTGATCTTTCAGGGTCATGTTACTGTTCGTGACGTCATTTTATGACGTATTAGGGTCAGTCAGGGTCATAAGCAAGAAATAGAATCAATCCCTGATGTGAGGTAAGGATAAGGTAATTCAAACCCTCAGGATAAAATATTAAGCAAAAGACCCTCGGCAAACCCTCGAGTCTCCTGCTCAATATTTATCCCTTGGGTTTGAATAACCTTATCCATACCTCACATCAGGGATGGATTTTATTAGTAAAACAATATCCCTAATTTCTGTGTTAGTTTTCATTACAAATATAATTATTGATTTATTTTACAACAAGCCGTTCCATATTGTATTAATTACTCATCCCATTTTAGGACACCCCCCCTCCCGCGCGCTAACATCATGGCCAACAAGAGTTATCAATATAGGTTGTAAAAAAACTGTTTCTTTATTGTTGTAAAATAAATAAAGATTATATATGTGATCTCTTTACTCCCTTAAAACAATATATTATATGTGGAAAAAGTAGAAAACCTATAAATGTGTACTAGATTTCGGGGTTCCTCAATGGTCGGTGTTAAGACCACGAACATATTGCATGTACTCCAAACCGATCGGAGAGATTTGTCGTCGCCATAGCCTTCGCTTTCATTGATATGCTGATGACACACACATGTAAATGGTCATGAAACCACACGACAGTTTGGATACAATTTCACAAAAATCGGGAAGTTTGGCTGACAGATATCAGTACCTGGATGAACGCCAATTGCAATATGCTAAAGCTTAATCAGGAAAAGACGGAACTAATCGTTTTTTTCCTCATAATGTCTGCAAACAATGGCTCTCCAGCTCAAGGTAATTGCAAGAAATAATGAGACTCTCCTAGCTGTTAAAATCATAGGGGTATACTTTGATAATGTAGTTCACTGAACACAGTGAAACGAGTGAACGCTACTGCCGAATTCTGTTACTACCAGATCAGGAACATCGGCTGAATCCGGCAGTTTATAACCGCAGGTGCATGCAAGATTTCTTTGCATTTACTAGTTACCTCTCGGTTGGATTATCTGACAAACTAACTAGTCGTCTGCAGATGGCCCAGAACACTGCAGCACGGCTGGTTACTCGTACTCGAAAGAGAGATCACATCACACCTATGCTATATTCATTGTACTGGTAACCTATACGATACAGGTTGCAGTGCAAAATTTTGGTGTACACATTCAATGTACAAGGCACTAAATGGAACAGCTCCGCAGTACCTACAGGAGCCTGTTACCCTGCATCAGCCGTCACGATCACTGCGGTCGGAGTCAGAATTAGTGTTGTAATGTTGTGTGTCCCAAAATCTCACGTTGTGGAATAGCTTACCATCTTTTATTAGAAAGTTAAATACCCTGGCCAAATTCAAGAATGACATCAAAACTCGCCTCTTCACGTCTGCATTTTATGCTCTTTTATCCACTTATGTGCATAATGCGATGATTATCTTCTTGCTTAATGTATAAAAGTGATTGTACATGTAAGCCATTTGTTTCACAATTATAACTACCTGTAATACTATTATCTAAATGTTGTAAAGCGCTCTTGAGTAATTTTACAAAATTATATAGGGCTTTGTATAAATGTTATATAATAGTATTATATAGGGCTTTGTATAAATATTATATAATAGTACATGTATTATATAGGGCTTTGTATAAATGTTATATAACAGTATGATATAAGGCTTTGTATAAATGTTATATAATAGTATTATATAGGTCTTTTTATCAATGTTATATAATAGTATCATATAGGGCTTTGTCTCAATGTTATATAATAGTATTATATAGGGCTTTGTCTCGATGTTATATAATAGTACATGTATTATATAGGACTCTGTATAAATGTTATATAATAGTATTATATAGGACTATGTATAAATGTTATATAATAGTATTATATAGGGCTTTGTATAAATGTTATATAATAGTATTATATAGGGCTTTGTATCAATGTTATATAATAGTACATGTATTATATAGGACTCTGTATAAATGTTATATAATAGTATTATATAGGACTTTGTATAAATGTTATATAATAGTATTATATAGGGCTTTGTATAAATGTTATATAATAGTATAATATAGGGCTTTGTCTCAATGTTATATAATAGTACATGTATTATATAGGACTCTGTATAAATGTTATATAATAGTATTATATAGGACTCTGTATAAATGTTATATATTATTTAGTTTTTTACAACAATAAAGAGATCATATATATAATCTTTATTTATTTTACAACAATAAAGAAACAAGTTTTTTACAAGCTATATTGATAACTCTTGTTGGCCCTGATGTTAGCGCGCGGGAGGGGGGGGGGAGGGGTCTTAAAATGGGAGGAAACAGGAGTACCCGGAGAAAACCCATGACTTTGGGCTGGTTACCCCATACCTTTTCACGTCCGATCGGGGAATCGAACCCCGGCCGTCTGGGTGAAAGGCAAGTGCATTATCCACTGCTCCATCCGACCACTCGAGAGAAATAGAGAGATATCACATCTCTTATAATGTGAGTAATTAATACAATATGGAACGGCTTGTTGTAAAATAAATCAATAATTATATTTGTAATGAAAACTAACACAGAAATTAGGGATATTGTTTTACTAATAAAATCCATCCCTGATGTGAGGTATGGATAAGGTTATTCACACCCAAGGGTTAAATATTGAGCAGGAGACTCGAGGGTTTGCCGAGGGTCTTTTGCTCAATATTTTATCCTGAGGGTTTGAATTACCTTATCCTTACCTCACATCAGGGATTGATTCTATTTCTTGCTTATGACCCTGACTGACCCTAAAACGTCATAAAATGACGTCACGAACAATAACATGACCCTGAAAGATCACTATAAATCTTCCGCCAGTCTGCGCGTATTAGCGATCTACACCCGTGGGTCGGATAGAATTTCCCAGCACCGCCGGAAATGCGGACATCTTGGTCTATTATGCAAGAAATACCAATACGTACAATGTAACTCAATGTCTGCTTGGAACAGTTTGTTTTCGGGTCCCTGAAAGGACCAAGATTAGAAAAACAATCCGCACAGTTTGAGGTGCATGAATCAAACACTGTCTGTGTCCTCAGTATTATAGTTTGCATCCTAGTTACTCAAGGGGCTATACTTATTTTCGCACTCTGCACCCCTGGGTTATGTCATAGTAAAATTGAAGGCACGCGGCTGACTACTCTCAGGTAGAACAACAAACCAAACACAAAGTTGATATATTACATGTCCTTTGAACCTTCAAAGTCAATCTCTTTTACCGTTACGCGACCGACATATTTTTTCGATATATATCATAGGATCAGACAAGTCTTCTAGTCTCATCAACAAGTTGACGCACAACGAGCCTTGGATTTTGTCATGACACATTCCAGGGGTACAGAGAGCGAGTCCAACCCCGGACACATCGAGGTTGTCTTGTTTGAGTAAACATATTTTTTGAAAAAATAGATTCACGTATATGTTTTGAGACCTAGTTGCAACTTGCATTTTTTCCTGCAGAATTAAAACTACTAATGTTAAACATAATCACGCCCACACTTTTGAACTGACACAGTAAATGCATTGTTAACCAGTACTGAGTGATAATCACATTGTTAACCAGTACTGATTGATAATCACATTGTTAACCATTTCTGAGTGATAATCACATTGTTAACCAGTACTGAGTGATAATCACATTGTTAACCAGTACTGAGTGATAATCACATTGTTAACCAGTACTGAGTGATAATCACATTGTTAACCAGTACTGAGTGATAATCACATTGTTAACCAGTACTGAGTGATAATCACATTGTTAACCAGTACTGAGTGATAATCACATTGTTAACCAGTACTGAGTGATAATCACATTGTTAACCAGTACTGAGTGATAATCACATTGTTAACCAGTACTGAGTGATAATCACATTGTTAACCAGTACTGAGTGATAATCACATTGTTAACCAGTACTGAGTGATAATCACATTGTTAACCAGTACTGAGTGATAATCACATTGTTAACCAGTACTGAGTGATAATCACATTGTTAACCAGTACTGAGTGATAATCACATTGTTAACCAGTACTGAGTGATAATCACATTGTTAACCAGTACTGAGTGATAATCACATTGTTAACCAGTACTGAGTGATAATCACATTGTTAACCAGTACTGAGTGATAATCACATTGTTAACCAGTACTGAGTGATAATCACATTGTTAACCAGTACTGAGTGATAATCACATTGTTAACCAGTACTGAGTGATAATCACATTGTTAACCAGTACTGAGTGATAATCACATTGTAAGTTTAAATTAGTTTAAACATGTTTATTGCCAGAAGTAGACAAGGGATTAGGCACAAGTTATAACAACTTATCAACGCCTTCTCCCAATATGCAGTTTAAATGACATTAGAATAATGACAATAACTATGTACTATTGTAATTACGATTTGAGCTAAAAATCTCTTGCTGGATTTAATAAATTGTGCACATATCTTAACATGTTTGTGTTCAGGTTCACAGAAAATTGTGAGTTGCCAAACAAAAGTATTTATTTTTATATTAACGCAACATTCAAATTACTTAAATTTTGAACCATAATACATCTTTCGTTTGTAAAATGGTGACATTCCAAAAGATAGTGAAAGACATTCTCACAAGGATGACCACAATTACTAGCTGCACTCTCAACCAGGTTAACTCTAAAGAGGTCATTGTTAAGGGAACTGCAAAGTTCAAATCAGTGCAAAACCAGGTAAATGTCATTGATTTCATATTCGGTGAGCTTAGGACACGATTTCTCACCCCTACCATGATTTCTCAGCCAAACCACACATGCTATGACCGTTTTTGTTCTTACCTCCATTTATTACGGAAAGTTTCGTTCCATCCGTGAAATGAAACATTTCACGTTTTGCACAAAACTCTTCACAGATCTAAACAAATAATCACCGATTTTGTCGATGCTACGCACAAATTGGCCCGCATACAGACATGGAAATGTCAGAAGTGGGTCAATGTTAATCCAAATGTGTCCTATATAAACTTTGGTAACATGACGTTCTTAACAATCCAAATATTCCGCCTCGTCAACATACAGATCGAGCGCTTGCCGATATGGGCGGGGCCAAATGACCGACTTTTGAAAGCTTCTTTCTGATTGGTCAGTCCGCTGCATGATGAAACGTCACCAGTACAGTCACAGAGTACTTTACTTCGTACTTGTAACAAGGTAAATGCAATGTTTCTAAACATGTTTGCGTTGTATATTTGTTAAGGTGTGTTAGAATGGAGATAGTATGTTGCTTTCCTCTCTATACTGTCGATTGTAACATGGAATTTGGTTTAAACTCTCGACCTATCGTTCTCGAGTTCAAACCAAAGTTCATGTTCTAATCGCCAGTATAGCCATTGAAAGCATTGTACTAGACATATATCCCCTAAATATACAGATAATTATACTACCCACTCTTGAGTGAAATACCGGAAATTATCAATTTGATAAAATCCTATACTGTATCTTCATACTGTTTATATTTTCACTGCATTTAAATCCATAGATAACCTGTTTGAAGGGACAGTAGAGATTTGGTACATCGTACAATGTATATCATTTTGGCCGTCATTATTAAAAGTAGCAATTGCCAAAAACAGTACAACAAATAATATGTTTACGTTACTGCACAATTAATATAATACTCAATTGTGCTAGTCTTACTCGATAATAGCTGCCAGTGCCAGAAATAACCGATATTATGGTTTCATTGTCTATACATATAGGATATTACATGAGTTTCCATTTCATACGATATTTATGAAACATGTCTAAGAATTTTTGAATTTAGCGAGCCTCGGGCGAGCAAAAATGAAAAGTTCGTGACGAGTTTCATAAATTTCATATGAAATGAACACGAGTGTAAGATCCTTTTTATCACATATTCAAGAATTTATTTTGGTATTTATTCGTGTAAACAGACAATTTGCATGCAACCTTGAAATGTAAAAAGCCGCCATTTTGACTCTAGTGCGTAAGTCTGTGACGTCATGTAGTTATCCTAGGCATGACGTCACAATTGAAACAATTGAAACTTACAACCAATCACAGGGCTGATAGGTCATATTACATGGGTTAATACGCCAAACAATATGACATGGGTACATGTATATTCACTTGATAACACAGTACATTATGTGATAAATATATTTATTACACAATATAAGGCTTCTGCAGTGCAATAAAGGGGTGCAATAAAATTGATATTGAACGTGTGCAATAAAGATGCAAATGAGCGCGCGACACCGTGGGAACTAGGTCGTATTCCTACGCACTACTACTACTACTACTACTATAGTATATATCTTGTCCAGAAATTGAACGATAATAACATCCCCGCTAACCATATAATGCAAATTTCTGGTCACCGAAACATTTCTTCTATTAATGATTATTCACACATCAACACGAATCAACACAAAGAAATCTCCAAAATACTGCACGGAAATCCAACAGCACCTGAGACCGGATGCAACACAACATCACTGACACAACAATCAATGGCGTGTAACCAGTCAACTTCCTCTGTTGTCAGGGTCCAGGGCGGTTTCCAAAGTATCTTTTCAGGTGCTGTCACAGGAGGAAACATACAAGTTCATGTTTACCAAGGACCTCCTCTGAAAAAACGCGCCCGTGTTATAGAAAGTGACAGTGATTCTCAGTAGGCCTAATATCCAACACATGTGTTTTCGGTTTCCGACGACCTTCACAGTGCGCGCGCTCTNTTTTTTTCCGAAGCGAAAAAAAAGAAGTCATATTTTGTAAACTTTTATTATTTCAATTGTTATCACAATTAAAATGATCGTTAAAAGTAAAACTGTTGGCCATTTATTATTCTGATAAAATTCTGCGGACTACTTTTGTTAGCGGAACATGCTCTCAAATTAGTATATGTGATGCGTCCTTTCTCGTCGTCATTGCATATAGAGACGTTAGTATTGAAACCACTTATGTAGGTAGGTTTCTCGAATTATATAATAAATAGAATCTAACACTCGTGTTCATGTTATATTGAATTTATTGAACTCGTATATTAATTTCATATGAAATTAATATACTCGTTCAATAAATTCAATATAACATGAACACTCGTGCTAGATCCTCTATATATTCCATCGTATGTCAGAATATACTGATATTTTCACTTGTTGTTCGCATTCATGAAAAAGAGTCGGTATTCTGTAATTTTCGTAAAATACATATGGTCTTTAACAGGTAACCATGAACTATATTCTCTATGTACCGGTTGTGTTTTTTTCGAAATCCAACGGTTCCGCTGTCGAAAACATCTTATCTGTAGTCTTGGAAAATGTCACGGCAACTCCATCGATATCAAGCATATTTTGTTCATGTGCTAGAAATGTGATTTGTAATACAAAGAAGTTTCTTCGAGATCTACATGTACAAGTACTATCAATAAGCGGTGACAATGGTAGGTCTAATCACACCCTCTAAAGTAAAGTCATTGATTTACGTTTACATTAGTGACTTTTAATATTTTCAATGCAATTATAATAAAAGTTTTAGCGAAAGACAAGATTCTGTACCCTCCTTGAACAATGTACGACTGGTGGTCTCGATAGTTCGAGTTGGCAGACCGAGAGGTCATCCTCGATATCCAGGAGCTAGGCTCACTTTCGCTTTCTGCATCCCTGGAATATGTCATAGCAAAATTGAAGGTTTAATGTGCGCCACCTTGTGCATGATACGAGAAAAACTACATCAAAAGAATATTGCGGTACCGTAACGATAACATGGACTGGCTTTGAAGTCGGGTGTCGCTCCTCTGTAATCTTCAAATGACATGTATAAGCTTGGCGATTGCTCAGGTTATTTTACCTGAAACCAATCAAACAGCGATCTTCGTGCTTAAAATTTCGCAATGACATATTCCAACAGCAAAATATACAATAATCATACCAGAATATGTTTAGGACAAGTTAAGGCAGTTTGAACAATCAACAAGTTTGATTCAAACATATTTTATTACCGGAAATTTAGCAAAGGAATTGGGAACAAGTTGTTACATTTAAGCATTGAACTGTTTTTGTATGGTATTCATGATCTATTTG
>NW_018408621.1:28940-37983 GCF_002113885.1 Mizuhopecten yessoensis | reverse complement strand
CAATAGCAAAAATCCGTTAAAACATGGTAGAAATATTAATGCTTAGGTCAAAAGCAAATTGGTATGGAAATGGGGAGAAAGCGACAATATCTTATTGTGATTTAGAAAAAAGCATCAAGGGGATCCACTGTCTCCATATCGTTTTATAAATGGAGTAGAACCTTTTGTCGTTTGCAATTTAATCAACTAATGGTATTAAAGGACTAGTTATATCTGGAAACGAGTTTAAACTTGGACAACATGCTATGATGCCTATCCTTTACTTGCTGGCATTTGTCAGTCTCTGTACACGGTAGTGCATTATCTGGACTAAAGATAACATAAGTAAAGAGATTTGAATCTTAAAGGGTCTACATCTAACTTCAGGTTGTTTTTTCACTTGTACTACAAGTAATGGAAAGGCTAAATTTTGAACAGACACTTAAACAAATAAATATATTTTTAAGATAATGGAAATACAAAGACCTCATCTGGTTGGTCGTATTTCACTTGTAATACCAATGTTTATTCACCTCTTTACTTATCTCCCAAATCCAACACAAAAACTCATCAACACATTTAATAAAACTCATATGGAATTTTAAGTGGGAAAGGGTCAGAAAAGATACAGTCATTGATATAATAAAGGAAGGAGGCCTCAATATGACACAAATTACAACCTTCATGAAATACATCAAGGTCAAACGGATACAAAGATTATATGGAGATCAAAGTGTCCTTTGGAAAGAACTTTTCTGACATACTATTTCTGACTTAATATGGCACACTATAGCTTTCTTAACTCTGACAGGCTATAGCTGACATAAACTTGACACAATATAGCTGACTTAACACCGAGGCACTATAGCTGACTTAACCCTGGCATACTATAGCTGACTAAAACTTCAAACACTATAGCTTATCTAAATCTGACACACTATAGCTGACTTTACTTTGACACACTATAGCTAACTAACCCTGACATTATATACCTGACTTAACCCTGACACACTTTAGCTGACTACACTCTGACACACTAAAGCTGCCTTAACCCTGACACATTACAGCTCTGATCGACTTTGTTTTATTTAAATATGACATACTATATCTGACCTTACCCTGACATACTATAGCTGACTTTAACTTGACACAACATAGCTGACTTAAGCCTGACACATTATAGCTGACTTATGCCTGACACATTATAGCTGACTTAAACATGACACATTATAGCTGACTTAAACTTGACAAATTATAGCTGACTTATGCCTGACAAATTATAGCTGACTTAAATATGACACAGTATAGATGACTTAAATCTGACACACTATAGCTGACTTAACTCTGACACACTATAGCTGACTTTACTCTGACATACTATTTCTGACTTAAACATGACACACTATAGCTGACTTCAACTTGACAAAATAATGCTGACCTAACTCTAACAAACTATAGCTGACCTTACTCTGTTAGACTAAAGCTGACTTAAACTTGCCACAATATAGCTGACTTAAGGCACGCACACTATAGCTTACAAAACGCTGACACACTATAGTTGACTTTACTCTGACACACTATAGCTGACTTAAACTTGAAACACTATAGCTGACTAAACTCTGACATACTGTAGCTGCCTTAACCCTGGCACACTTTAGCTGACTACACTCTGACACACTAAAGCTGTCTTAACCCTGACACATTACAGCTCTGACCGACTTTNTATAGCTGACTTAAACTTGAAACATTATAGCTGACTAAACTCTGACATACTGTAGCTGCCTTAACCCTAACATACTACAGCTGACTTTACGTTGACACACTATAGCTAACTTAACCCTGACATAGTATAGCTGACTTAACTCTGACATACTGTAGCTGCCTTAACCCTGACACACTATAGCTCTGACCGCCTTTTTTTACTTAAATATGACACACTATATCTGACCTTACTCTGACAGATTTAATCTGGCTTAAACCTGTCACAATATAGCTGCCTTAACCCTGACATACTATAGCTGACTTTACTTTGACACGATATAGCTGCCTTAACCCTGACATACTATAGCTGAGTTAATCTTGACACACTAAAGCTGACTTAACCCTGACATACTATACCTGGCTTAAACTTGACACAATATAGCTGACTTAAGCCTGACACTTTATAGCTGACTCAAACATGGCACATTATAGCTGACTTAACTCTGACACACTATAGCTGACTTTACTCTGACATACTAATTCTGACTTAAACATGACACACTATAGCTGACTTCAACTTGACACAATAATGCTGACTCAACTCTGACACGCAATAGCTATTTGATAAACAGAATCAACACGAGCAGAAGACAAACCTTGAAAACTGGTAACAGATAATGTTTTACTACCAAATGGTAAGATTGATACACAACCAATATATAACAGGAAATACACAGTATTCACTGACATGCACTGTCATTTCATCACCTAACCATATAACAAAAAAATCTTCCATGACGTTTGTTACAGAACATATGAGAGAAACTATGTAAATCTCATTGAAAGAGATACAAATTTGTCGACGTTCTAAGAAATAGATGTGTGTGTGGAAGGGAGACTGAAGAAACATAGTTCTAAATAGTTACCAAGTACTTTATACTTTGTTTTGCCAAATTTTAGCAGCACTGTCACTCGGCGTTCGTTCTTTTAGTTTGTTTTCTAACATATATTTACATTTCCTTGTCAAAACTATTGTTTTGTTTTATTGCTTTGATAATAATTGATAAACCAAGGCGACAATACTGTATATATACATTTCCCAATATTTAATGGCAGTCATTTTTATCATTATGATTTAATGATTCCAAATAAATATCTCTACAAAATATGATCATTACATAAAACATACACTGTAGTTTGTTTGTTTTTATATAGTATTTCCTATCGATTACATGCTTAAACATTGATTTATTTTGTGATTAAGTAAATCGCTTATGCGTGACCTTTACTTCTTAATCTAATTTTCAGATAAATGTTATTTATACTCAACTCCTACATAGTGCATGTTTATATACTTTTTGTATTGTCAGTTTTGATTTTAATATTGCGATTGTAGGAAATGACGTCCAACTCAGAAGAAATACGGTACAGCCGGAGCCACAAGCTGCCACATCAGGTTAGTGTATTATCCACGAATGTAATACATTTAACTCTATGTTAGGTCAAATATATATAAAGTAAAACACGAAAGCATCATGGTCACGATGTCTCTTTAATGTTGCCCTCAAACAAAACTTGTTAATATACAAGTCAATTGTTTTAAAATGGTTTAAATGTCTATTAAGTATGGCATTAGGTAAACTCGTACTTTCTATTTAAACTTTTCCAGGCGGCGCAGGAGAGTTCCACAAGACGACAGATACCACGTTATCGTTTGCTAAGCTTCAGGCGATGGGTAAATCTGATCTGAACAAGTCTGTTGGAATCATCAAAATCAAAATAAATGACCAACTGGAGTCTGGAACAGGATTTCGTTTTGGGGAAAACTACGTCATGACTGCTTATCATGTGTTTGAAGGGATTGTCAGTACGTATAACTGTTATTTCTATTTATTAATTACTGAATTATGTATTAACTAATCGTCAAATATATTATTTATTACTTCTACCAAACACAAATTTTGATATACAATATAATAGTTAGTAGTATCACTAAATGGTTGCATATATATGCAAAGGATTATAAATACTATTTCTATTATGCTAGATGTTTCATAATTGTGATCTTATATTACAGAACACGTTTGGAAGTTAGTAATGGCTATAGTTGAACAGAGCGACAAGAAGGAAGCTATTTATCAGAAAATCAGCACTATGTTTAGTAGGTCGTCGGCTGACATTGATCCAAAGCGTCAAGCTCTCCCATTCGGACATCTGTTTGAATATTTGCATACAATGGGCCTGCCAATAGAAGGTATTAGATGTTTCACATGTTCCAACTTGATATGTGTATTAATATGTATTTACAAGATACTATAGTCAAGCATTATGCTGTAATTACACATTGATCAATTCAGATTCTTCATTTTAAGATGTATCATCGTTCAAAATATCTATCATTGAAACACAAACATATTGGTGTTTTTTTAGTATTAAACCAAACATATATTGTCACTTCTGATTTCATTATAATGGAATATTCCCTGACATTTTACAGTGTTTGAGGAAAAATGGAAGGACGCTGTCAACATTGAATTCGGTGTCAGAGAGGGCAAAACGACTGCCGGAGAATTTAACTTCGAGTACAACATACCGTTTGCTGACAGTGATCACGACGTTGTGGTTCTGCAGATCAGCAAAGGTAGTAAAGGCCTTCCCCCACCACTGACCCTTGCGAAGTACATGGTTGCGGATAAGGTCCATCTGTTTGGTTATCCGATAGGCTCGACCGAAATCGATTTGAGTTCTGATATAAAATGTCGCATTTACGCTGACAACCGAGAACTTACTGGGGATGTGACAAAGGCCATAGAGTGGTGGCGGAAAGAAAAACGTAGACCCGTTAAAAATGAGTACGCTGTTTGCCATTATATCAATGACAATCATACAGACACTGGAAAAATATTCCTCCATACTTCAAAGCAGTTCGAGCGCGGATCATCTGGCTGTCCGGCCATCACGTTCATCAACGAACAACCCGTTGTACAACTAATGTACTTGAGGGGTTATCCGGAGTTCTGCTACAAGGAAGGGACATTTCCTCCACCACAGTACTTGTTTGAGGCAGGTGTATCCATGCCGGTGGTAACACGACTCCTGCAGGAATGCTGTCGTCAGATCATGGCGTAGATAAAACAAACAGACAAACAGGCCTTCAGGGAGTATCAGACGAGGCTCTGGACTTTATACTATCATGTAACTTTGTGTTTCGGTTGATACTTGATTATATGACGTTTGCAATATTTTCTACGATAATAATAATAAAATGAAATTAGTTTTACACATTTTTCCATCGTACATTGTAGCATTTTGAATAGCAGCTGAACTTTTTGACATCAGTTTAAGATACAATATATGTGACCTATTCCGCGGACACTTGTAAATAAACACTGTCACAAAAATTTTACGCATAAACTCCTTGTGAAATTCAGTGGTGTAGGTACAACTGCTTGAAATCCAGAGCCGTTAATCATTGTTGGGTTTTAATAACCCTTTTAACAAGTGCAAGCCTGGTGATTTTTTATGGAAGTATTGTATTTTTCCCCATATTCCCCCTTTCGAACCTTCCAATATTGGATAGACAATGTAATTTTAGCAACATCTTAGAGTTTAAAACATATTTGCAAATCAATGATTGGGGATATTTATGTAATTATTTGCGGTGCTAAAGTATTAGGAAGAAAAATGAGCCACTGTATCCGACTACTCGTGAGGCGTCCAAGCATTATCAGTGACTTTCTTTGATGACTTCTGTTTAGTGGACATTGTCGAAATATAAATTGGCTTTCATTGGGACTCTATGGACATTAAAATTTTATTGTTACTTAAGATAAATAATATCCGTTGTAAATACGACGAAAAATACCAGTGATTTATAAAAAAAAATGTAAAATTAAATGTATGAATCAATGTAGTCATGGGTCCACTCATATTGCCGGTTTCCTGACCATGTGTGACGAGAAGAACAATGGTTTTCAAGGTCTTTGTCTAGATATAGAACGATTTCACACTCATTCCCCCATACGTTTGTGTGTATGTGTTAATTTAACGGCTTACATTGATCAGCTGATCGCCACGCCTCTGATGAAGTGCAGTGAGTTTAAGATTTTTAGATTCACTTTCCCGTTTATCTCTCCTATTCACTCCCGTTGGACATCAACAGATTGAAAGCAGCCTTGCATATTTGAACAAGTTTGTAACATTGGCAAAACAAATGCAGGTTGAAACCCAAAGGGGATGAATAGATCAACAGAGGTGTAGTTTTTTTTTAATTTCTGGATAATCTCAAATAATACACATTTATCAGTGAAGAAGGTTTTTATAAAAATAAAGTGAATATATTTTCTACTATCAACATCTTGTTTTTATTTTGCACAGTAAATAACTGACAGAAAATAAAAAGACAGAAATTCAAGTGATTAAAATAGTGTCGACATACCAAAATGGTCAATGAAATATCATTTTAAAATGTAACATAATTTCCCTTGATTCTTTATGAACATAAAATGCACAAAGTGTATTTCAACTCGTGGACAGAGTATTTTTGTAATTCAAATAGTCTCCATTTTATGACATATAGCTTGTGTTCATAAGGAAACATGGAATAATGATCTTAAGCGTAATTTCCATGAGGATGTAAAACCTGATTGAGCCAAAGGCTTAATAAGCTCTCCCGCAAGTCATCTGGTATAGGTCCTATTGGGTCGACGAAACATGATATTGATTACTCATGTTTGTATTGTTCAGTAAATGTAAGTATACTTTTATTAATACTGTGACCTATGGCATTGCGCAATAGAACTTCAAAAAGTTTGAGATTCTTATGTTTATGCTACATATGTGTTTCGACAACAGAAACGCGTCAGGCGATTGTTCGAGAGGAAACACTATAGGAACTGTGTTTGGAAGGACCCGAGCTCAGCTTAGAGCGTTCTCTTCTTAGGGCAGATATTTTCTTCCCAGCAGGTTAGACTCCTGTCTCCTAAGGGGGAACAGGAACGCGGGGAAATGGAGCTCGCGCAGCCTACGTTTCCTCAGCTGATTCATATGACCTTCACGCGTAACCTTGGCAAGTTTTGGTTGCAAAAGTTTTGCTGTAGTCATCTCAATTTCCAGAAAAAAATAATTTTCTGGAGTTCTTCACCGATAAACCTATTTGAACCTTCAATGCAAAGAGCGCATGCACTTGGTCCTAGGATTTCACAAAATCCCACAGATTTAGAACAAGTATGAGGAACGGTCAGGGACAGATAATTGATTATGGCCATGCCACTCGGATCTCGTTCTCAGTCCTTCATTAAGAGTCGAAAGGGTCTCTGTTCGGATGTTTCTAGTCCAGGCATACCGTATCCCGGATGTGCGCGAGGAGCTAGAGCTTTGTAAAAGTGCTGGAGCACTGCGTGGTTGAATTTGATTAGGGTGTTGTCCGTCTAATGACTACGAGATATTTAGTCTCTCTCACGCATTTGTTCAACATTGTTGATTACATTCGTTTCGTCTTTTTTCACTAGATGGTTGACCAGGAATGGTAACCCACGTCCAGCAATTTGTTCTTTCTTCAATGAATAAAGGGATCTGCAATGACACAACGACATGTTAATTTACAATCATTTCCTCGTACATCCGTGAAAATATATTCTTAATACTATATCCGGTATCTAAAGCATGCAATATAAATATATGGTATGGAGTAAACTTTTGGTATTACAAAGTTGATACTTTCACTTAAGCATGCAGAAGTAAAGTATGCAGTGAGGCACATCATCATCATTGACCAATAGTTTGTAGATAGTGTCGTTAAAATAAGGGTAGACCTTCTGATATTGTTGTGTTTTACAAATCGAGATTTTTATAAAATAGTTTACACAACAGTTTATATACAAAGAAATAAAACATTAGAAAATACACCAGAGCGTTAATAATACAGAACTATAAGTCAAACGTTATATAAACGGACAACAACGGGACCCAGGGTAATCCAAATATATAAGGTAAGTGATCAGGCACCTTACACAACAAGAGACCAATCGGGATCGTAATGTTCACCTATTTCTGTGATTATCAGAGTTAGACAAGGAGATGACATGATTCCACTTAATTGAGACCGTGATGGTGACATAACATTTATTTCTTAATTTTCACAAGAGTTGAAATAACTTATGACAAGGTGCAAAGACAGGAAAAAATGCTCCATGTTTGATTAATGGAAATTTGTGAAAAGTTGTTAGACGTTAAACGAGGAGGTTGTCATTTTGGATTGTGAATCAACTCGAAAAAATGACAGCAGCACTTCAAGGCCAGGGAAGCATTTGCATATCAACTTTGGTTACCGTGGGCCTGGTAGGAATTTGAACTGAATGTGCCACAGTCAAATATACAAGATTAAATATCCTTGGTAAATGGGTTAGTCATGCCTTATTCGGTCAAAATCCCTTAAGGTCTTCCAGAAACATGCCGAAATGTAAATATACAAAAGTTGTTAAAAATGTCCTCCTACCGAGTACCCGGAGAAAACCCACGTGGTCGGGCAGGTGACCCCTACCTTTTCATTTCCGATCGGGGAATCGAACCCCGGCCGCCTTGGTGAAAGACAAGTGCGCTTTCCACTACACCACCCGACGACACTCAATAACATTATGATGTACTTTGCAGTAACAATTGTAACAGAGGTAATTCATTTTCAATGCCTCCTCAAGGAGTCGAACCCGGGGCCTCCTACTTACTAGTTTACCGCTCTACCGAATGTCTCCCTAGCCGAGTCAGTAGGAAGCGGCTAGTGTTTAACCAGGGTGACAATCCCCCCCCCCCTTTCAGGAAATAACTCGTCCATAATTTTTCAAGGGTCATAGCGATTCTAGTGAATTGTCGCTTAGCATAGATGTCAATATTTCCCTAGCCCCTACGTGGGCACAAATGTACCATATATCATTATTTTTTCAATGCTTCCACTAGGAGTTGAACCCAAAACCTCTGGATTACTAGTCTTACACTCTACCGAAATAGCTTTAGAGAAATTCTCCCTAGCCGAGTCGGTAGGAAGCGGCTAGTTGTTTACCAGGGTGACAGTCATAACCGACACTGTAATTATGATTGTGTACGGGTATTTTATTGGACTAGATAATAAATCGGTTTTGGGTCGATGTATTTACTTTTATTCTATCACATGGTGTCATTTACGCTATCACAGCTGACGTCATTTACCCTACCACAGCTTGTGTTATTTACCCAAACCACATCTGGTGTCATTAATGCAATCATAACATGCACCATTTACCTTAGCATAGCTTGTGTCATTTACCCTGCCATAGCTTGTAGAATTTACCCTACCACAGTATGTGTCATTTATCCTATCACAACATGTGTT
>NW_018408621.1:24827-25315 GCF_002113885.1 Mizuhopecten yessoensis | reverse complement strand
CCCTGCCATGATTTGTGTCATTTACCCTACCACATCATTATCATTAACCCTACCACAGCTCGTGTCATTTACCATATCACAGTTTGTGTCATTAACTCTAACACATCATGTGTCATTTACGTTACCAAATTTTGTGTCATTTACCCTACCCCATCATGTGCCATTTACCCTACCACAGCTTGTGTCATTTCCCCTCCAAAGCTTGTGTCTTTTAACCTACAAAGGCTTGTGTCATTTACCCTTCCGCGGCTTGTGTTATTTAACATATCATAGCATGTAGCATTAACTAGACCACAGCAAGTGTCATTAACCCAATCACAGCATGTTTCATTTACCCTACCACATCATGTGTCATTTAACCTATCACAGCATGTGTTATTTACCTTACCACAGTTTGTGTCATTTACCCTACCACAGATTGTGTCATTAACGTTACCATACCTTGTGTCATTACCCTACAACTGTTTGTGTAACTTACCCTACCACAG
>NW_018408621.1:0-8214 GCF_002113885.1 Mizuhopecten yessoensis | reverse complement strand
AAACGCAAAATCTGTCAACTGAAACGCTGACACCCCTGTAACATAAATTGAACATACGTGGGACGTTCTGGAGACTAATTGTGACATGCTGGTAAGCAGCAGATTTTGTTGTACATATCAATGCATCAGAGCTAGCCAGAAATTGTTTCGTATAGATGTGGCGGATCATTTGTCATTCTTGCCGAAAGGGTAGCTGGTTGATCCAGTGTTGTTCCCTGTACAGATACTGCGGGCCACTCCAACATTGGCAATGGTAAATGGGAACAATCTGCATGCCCTGACATGTGTGGCTCGGCATGTTGAAATATCTGGCTACCGGCAGGTCCTGGCGTTTTGCTTGCCATATGAGACAGCAGCGGTTATTGATTCTAAGGTTACAGGTCAGTGGTAGGGCCATGGACACAAATATGGCACCATCATACGCCAACGTGTTTATGGGACACTTGGAATCAAAGCTACTTGAAACTACAAGTTGGAGGGCTAGGAAGTAATTCTTACAGTGTAGACAATATGATGTCAAATGTTTGGAGCAATCTGATCCTTTATCGAGACACACAAAAATCACAAAAATCAATAATTGTGCAAACTGTGTCCAGAAACACAATCTACAGATACATTTAAATGTGAAATGAATGTTAAAGAGTATCACATATTAAAAACATTGACATGCACATCAGTCAATATAGTATACCTGATTTCCTGCAAAAAAACCCATCATGATGTGGTTGAAACGAGCACAAATCTCAATATCAGAATCAACAATCAACACTGCTCCATTAAGCAGAACAAATCAGATTTTCCTATGGCAAGGCACCTTAACCTGCCTATCCAAAATTGCCCAATCTGGAATGAATCGGGACGGTGCTTGGAGAAAAGTACCGGATCATCAACCAACAAACCCGCTTCACTCCAATGATAAGCGCGCTATATCCGTTTGTTTCCCTTCCCGGTGGGTATTTGACAAGCTGGTTCAATGCTATTGGTCTGCTGACTCACACGTTGGCTGCTACTTGCCAGTGTATGAGACTAACAGATGCTGTAAAATGTAGTGGATGCAATATCTGCATCTCGGTGTGCCAATTCGTCACTTAATTATGATATTTTTCTCATTTTCACTGAGTTTTGATTAGTTATCTTTTGCAAAAACTTATGTTGACTATATGTTTACCTTTCAAAAATATATTTTCCAAGTTTCTACGCCATATCCAAATGTTCATCTTGGGACGAATCGTCGTGAATTTTTTCCAGCTTCTGTATCTTCAATCTCTTTGTCGTTGTTTGCACACAATCAGTATCATTAATCAACGATGTGGTCATTGTTAATTTTGAACTCAGCCGAATGGCTTATTGTTTTCAATCAATGATTTAAAAACATATGATTCGAGACAGAGTGCAGTGAGAATGTATTTTGATGTTTCATTACAGAGCTAACAATGTGGAATATATGGCATTCCATTTGTGAAATGATATTCAATATTTCCGATCACGACGACCTTGCCAGATTAGCTACAATCATTAAGGAGGCATTTTATGAAGCTACAGGCGAAAGGCGGTTAGATAAACTTGTTTTTGAAAAAAGTAAGTAGATGTTAAAAACATTTTCCATTATAACTGAGAGTAAATTTGAGAAAATCAAAAATAGTCATGGCGGTGTCGATTTCAAAATATCTTAAATCGTGGAAGTTCACAACCATATTGATTGGTGGTGTAATCTTTTACACGTTTTGACATTTATAACTAGTTGACCGACGTACGAATATGCAATATTGATATAATTTGTTTGTTTGTTTGTATCTAGGACATGATCGATAATCCATGTTTTATCGAAACAAAATACTTATTTTTTCTGATTGATTCCAATCTCCTACATTTATGCAGACATTTATTCAAATTGATGCGAATAGTTATTCTCCTCTTCCAAGTATGCTGACATCATCTCGATATATTGACGGTGTCATATCCCCCTTACTCATTAATAAACGAATGCTAGAGATCAAGTTGTATATATATACAGATATAGGTAAATATATCTTTCAGAATGTATACGAGTTATCATTCAAATCAAAGCGGCCAACAGTCTGTCAGAAGCGCCTGCAGTCTGTCTAGCTGAACAGTTCAAGCATTATCTATTGGATGGTGGGTTAAAATTATCAGAAGAATCAAATGCCATTTTAGAAGTAGACGAATCAAGCATCAACATAACACCGGAGCATATGCCTGGAGATGGTAAGTTACATAGTTTTTGATCTGATATTAACGTCCGTTGAATTTGTAAACTCATGCCTTTACTTTGTTGTTTTTAGGACATCCGCTTGTGAACATTAGCCACCAAGAGTTTTCCGTTCCTAATAGCGAGTCGGTCATCTTGCAAACATATATCATCTCATCATCACCAGCTTCGTCAATCGAGTGGTTTCAGATAAAAGCTGAGGATAACGAGATTTCTTTAGAAATAAACAGCAAGAAATACTATGGAGGCTCTGAGCTGTCACCTTCTCTGATCATCCGAAACGTCAATGTTAATGATCAAGGATGGTATATTTGTCGGGCTACAAATAACAATGGAACTGGATGTAGCAATAAAACGTTCGTTCGGATAAACAATGGTACGTATTTCTTATAACTAATATGCAAGGTTTGGAGGGCGAAAATATCACAATATTATCTATTCATATAGTTTAATACTTTTGTTTGCACTGAAGTAAAACTATGATCAATATGGAACGACAAAAATAATAAGGCATTCAATATTAACTACCAGCACTTCCCTCTTCTCATCATATCGGCTTGGTCTGCAGATCATATTGACATGGATATTGACGGGGCAATACGTTATATAAGCGTGAGATGTTTTGATCGATTCGTTTTGACGCAGAAATAGGCCTAAACAAATGAGACACATCTCTGGTCTAGACAGGACGTGTTATAACTGTTGTATTAGGATGGATACACATTTTGTTCTCTTTTTTTTTATATATACTCTGAAATGATCGCAAACAATAAGTTATTTTGCCATTGCAAGCAAATGGCAATATCCAACTCAAATAAAGAATATTTTCTTTATTTCTTCTTAACATTAAGGTTTTACATTGTACAAAAAATACATTTAATAAGTCTATCTATATTGCTAAAGTAGCCCTAGCATTTCGAAGACGGATGTATAACTATGTTATCTATTAATATGAGTAAAGGGAATTAACGCATTGTAGTAAACATAATGAACAACTTGCACAGAATATAGCTTAACTATTGTTATTTGATAAACAGAACCAGCAGGAACAGAAGACAAACCTGGAATATTGGGAAAAGATATCAGTGACATCCAAGGTAGGATCCTAATTATATACACTGTATTTCGCTTTACTAGCAAACGTATCGATGAATGCACACCCAATATATAACAGGAGATGCGCAGTCTTCAGTGACATTCACCCAATACGTATTGCTCCGCTTACTGGAGTTTTCATATCCTAACCCAACAATACAACGGAACAAGCTGCTCACAATTGTATGACGCTCTAATCAGTAAATGTGGGAATTATGGCTTATGCATTTCAGGCTGTTACATTTAATGAATGGATCACAAGTAAATACGTTTTAGGAATCAATTTCATTTCTGGTGATCAGATTAATAAATAAAATAGTAATAAACCATTCATAGAAAAAAAACATTAATATAAGAAATAGTCTATTTTTGAAAGATAATGAGGTATTCGCCTTACTTAATAAAATCTGTTTCTATCAATGGAATAAAAAAGGAAAAACGTAGTCAATATCGTCAACAGCGATGTGAATCAATAAGCCAAGTAATTATTATGCTACTTGCAAGGTACAGAGTGTAGCATAACAAATGTAAAACGAATTCCGATCAAACAAACAAATAAAGTAGCATATGATCATGATCAGTTCCTGATTGGTCTTTGTGTAATGGCCGTTAAAAGTACTTCATCCTACTCATCGGTATGTTTGAGGCAATTATGTAGGCTACAAGTCACAAAAACAAATCCATACCCAGCAGTAAAATCGTTCACAAAGTACAATATTTGTACTGCTCCTTACCAAACAAAATCTCCAATAACGAGAGACAAGCCGATAGCAACTAAAACATTTATCAAAGACATCCAAAGTATGATGCTGATCTTGTACACTGTACCAAGTTAAAAAAAAACTACAAAGAGGGTATTCAAAGTACACTGACATCTATACATAAGCGCAGCCTGTTTAGATGAACTCTACGAATGCGATAAAACATTAAGTTTAAAACAAAGCATAAAACCGGTACTTCTCCGATTTTTACTTTGATTTCGAATGTTAAGTAAATGAGATACTTCGATTTAAGGAATCTAAGACAGATCATAGGTTGTCAGATGTATTCCATTTTTCACTCTATCATGTAGTTGATTTAGTGCATTCTTGTATGCAAATGGAGCAGTATATTCAACAGTAAAGTGATACACATCAGTGAGATTCATGATCTACAAGATGTCACTGATAAGTTTGTCGAACGGTATGAGAAATCTTAAACCAGCCAACGATGCACGACCTCCTATAACTATAGTATTACTTAATCAGTCGATATCTGTTTTAGGCAAAATTTGCAGTTCCGCTTACAACTAAAGGTTATTGTTAAAATAAACCATATTTTTATGGTGTAATACTTACCATAATTTCAGTATACATATTAAATACATACACCTCATTGTGGGCAGAGGGGCGGGGCCCATTAGGGAGACAGTAGGGAAAATTATTAAAATCCTTCATCTTCTGTATTAATGGTTGAATTTGAACCAAATTTAGTGAAGAGCATCCGTGGCCAAAAGGGACTTAATTGTATATACACGGAATGTATCCCCCCAACCATGGGTCAGGGGGGCGGGGCCGAACAGAATGCTGAACTTTGAGCATTATCGAGATACCCGCCCTATAACCATGTTAACAATTGCTGAGCATCAGGAGAAAAAACACAATCTTGATAAAATGTTTGACTTTTGGGTATGGCCTCCTCCCGAGTGATTAGGTTTATGTGCCATGACTTTGAAATAGTTGAGATCCCCACCGCAATACTATATACGTATATAACATTGCTGAGCTTAAGCAGACAAACGCAATCATGATTTTAATATTGACTCTTAGGTCTTGCCCCTACCTAAGGAACTTCATTCTTTGGCCATAACTTTGAAACGGTGGAGATTCCAACAGCAAGTTTGTCATCTTGCAGACATATATCATCTAGTCACCACCAGCTTCGTCAATCGCGTGGTTGAAGATAAAAGCTGATGATAACGACATTTCTATAGAAATATACAGCAAAACATACTATTGAGGCTCTGACCTGTTGATGATCAAGGTATCGGGCTATAAATAACAATGGTCTGGATGTAGCAATAAAACGTGCGTAGAAGGTAAAGAAATAACCATCAGTCTCAAGAGGAAATTAACTTATCAGCCCAAATGTGTTATTGTTGCTGCATGAAATGAGAATCATAAGACAAATGACCCGCCTAACGGATAGAAAAAATAAAAAAGAGCATTTTCTTTTGGCTGGCAGAGGTTGTGTGAACAGTATAGATACCTCATTATATATGTACAAAACTTACAGACATTATTGTTAAAAGCATATAATCCGATGGATAACTCAAATAAAGAATATTTTCTTCATTTAGTTTTAACATAAAGGTTTTACATTTTACAAAAATTACATTTCATAGGTCTATCTATATTGCTAATGTAGCCCTAGCATTTCGAAGACGGATGGATGACTATGTTATCTATCAATATGAAAAAAGAGAATTAACGCATTGTTGTAATTATAATGAACAGCTTGCACAATGTATAGCTTAACTATTGTTATTTGATCAAAAGAATCAGCAGGAACAGAAGACAAACCTGGAATATTTGTAAAAGATACCAGTGACATCCAAGGTAGGATTATAATTATATACACTGTATTATGCATTACTAAATGAGTAGATGAATACACAACCAATGTATAACAGGAGATGCGCAGTCTTTACTGACATTCACCCAATAAGTATTACTCCGCTTACTGGAGTTTTCATATCCTAACCTAACAATACAACGGGATAAGCTACACACAATTGTGTGACGCTCTAAACAGTAGATGTGGGAACTATGGCTTATGTATTTCAGGCTATTACATTTAATGAATGGACCACAAGTTAATAAGTTTTAGGAATCAATTTCATTTCTGCTAATCAGATTTAAGAATTAAATAATAACAAACCATTCATAGACAAAAAGCGTGAATATAAGAAATAGTTTTTATTTTGGGAAGATTATGAGGTATTCGCCTTACTTGATAAAATCTGTTTCTATAAATGGAATAAAGGAGAAAAAACGTAGTCAATATCGTCAACATCGATGTGAATCAATAAACCAAATAGTTCTTATGCTACTTGCAATGTAGCATAACAAATGTAAAACACATTCCGATCGAGTAAAAACGAATAAAGTAGCATATGATCATGATCATTTCCGGATTGTTCTTTGTGTAATGGCCTTTAGAATACTTCTTCCTACTCATAAATATGTTTGAGGCAATAACGTAGGCTACAAGTCACAAAAACAAATCCATATCAAGCAGGAAAATCATTCACAAAGTACAATAACAATATTTTTACTGCTGATTATTAAACAAAACTTCAGTATACATATTCAATACATACACCCAAACTTGTAGCCCATCAAGAAAGGATTAACAAAACTTGGCCCCTTACCCTCTCTTAACTCATATTTCGACGAATAGTGTGCCTCATTGTGGGCAGAGGGGCGGGGCCCATTAGGGAGACGGTAGGGAAAATTATTAAACACCTTCATCTTCTGTATTAATGGTTGAATTTGAACCAAATTTAGTAAAGAGCATCCGTGGCCAAAAGGGACTGAATTGTTTATACACGGAATGTATCCCCCCAACGATAGGTCTGAGGGGCGGGGCCAAAAGGAATGCTGAACTTGAGCATTATCGAGATTCCCGCCGTATAACCATGTTAACAATTTCTGAGCATCAAGAGAAAAAACACAATCTTGATAAAATGTTTGACTTTTGGGTATGGCCTCATCCCGAGTGATTAGGTTGCTGTGCCATGACTTCGAAATAGTTGAGATCCCACCGCAATACTATATACGTATATAACATTACTGAGCATAAACCGACAAACGCAATCATGATTTTAATATTGACTCTTAGGTCTTGCCCCTACCTAAGGAACTTCATGTTTTTGGCTATAACTTTGAAACGGTGGAGATTCCAACAGCAAGTTTGTCATCTTGCAGACATATATCATCTAATCATCACCAGCTTCGTCAATCGCGTATGTTGCTGCATGCAATGATAATCATAAAACAATTGACCCGCCTAACGGATAGAAAAAATAAAAAAGAGCATTTTCTTTTCGCTGGCAGAGGTTGTGTGAACAGTATAGATACCTCATTATATATGTACAAAACTTACAGACATTATTGTTAAAAGCATATAATCCGATGGATAACTCAAATAAAGAATATTTTCTTCATTTAGTTTTAGCATAAAGGTTTTACATTTTACAAAAATTACATTTCATAGGTCTATCTATATTGCTAATGTAGCCCTAGCATTTCGAAGACGGATGGATGACTATGTTATCTATCAATATGAAAAAAGAGAATTAACGCATTGTTGTAAACATAACGAACAGCTTGTACCAAGTATAGCTTAACTGTTATTGTTATTTGATAAACAGAACCAGCAGGAACAGAAGACAAACCTGGAATATTGGTAAAAGATACCAGTGACATTCAAGGTAGGAACCTATTCATATACACTGTATTATGCATTACTGAATGAATAGATGACTACACAACCAATACATAACAGGAGATGCGCAGTCTTCAGTGACATTCACCCAATGCGTATTGCTCCGCTTACTGGAGTTTTCATATCCTAACCTAACAATACAACGGGACAAGCTACACACAATTGTGTGACGCTCTAAACAGTAGATGTGGGAACTATGACTTATGCATTTCAGGCTGTTACATTTAATGAATGGACCACAATTTAATAAGTTTTAGGAATCAATTTCATTTCTGCTGATCAGATTTACGAATTTAATAGTAATAAACCATTCATAGACAAAAAGCGTGAATATAAGAAATAGTTTTCTTTTTTGGGAAGATTATGAGGTATTCGCCTTACTTAATAAAATCTGTTTCTAT
>NW_018408620.1:495368-578650 GCF_002113885.1 Mizuhopecten yessoensis | reverse complement strand
TCATATACAGGTAACACGGTACAGGCTGTACCTGTTATATCGGTCGTATACAGGTAACACGCTACATGCCGTACCTGTTATATCGGTCATATACAGGTAACACGGTACAGGCCGTACCTGTTATACCGGTCATATACAGGTAACACGGTACAGGCCGTACCTGTCATTTGCTATGCTAATGCCATTCTCTTTCGGGAAAAGGTAAAATAAACACCTTTAATGCAAATTCATTCCGCTAGAAACTGGCAGATAGTTTACATGTATTAATACAAAAATATCAAATAGAACGCAAATGATTCGAGCAGAAGTTATTTCAACAAACCAATGCATTCTCCGGATGTGTCGGGTCGTGCAGAATTTTCAAACACTTCTTTTGTTCTAATTTCTATCTGTTGCTTAAATGCATATGATGACTTCGATCATTTGGTTTACATTCAAATAAGTCCCCGGATAATAAATGATGTGTGTTACAAAGGTCAAAGAGCTATATTGCGGTAAGGATTTTCCACCGGACGACAAAGTCATTATCCGTCGAATTCAATATTAAAGAAGTATAGTGTACAGCTACATGTGTATCTAAGTCGTGTAGAGATAAAGAAAACGTATCGTTATACAATAAATAGACGAAACATCAAATATCTGTATCTTCGGTCCCAGGGGGAAATCGCACTTACACTTATTTACTGGGACCGAAGTGAACTATCTGCGGCTTTGGGCATTCCTTAAGACGTCTAATGTACTAAAACCAGTGTTATCGTCAAAGTGGTAAGAAATAAACAACATTTGGGTACTTCTGGGACCTAATTACTATTCATGAGACAAGTATTCATAGGCCAATACCGTGTGTGAGGTAATGGAATATTTCCAACAGACCGATCCCTTTAGCCTAATGAATAGTAATGAGCTGTGACGAACGGGGTGACACACGAGGAATTGTTTATTAACAATAGCTAAGTAAAGGAGACAACTGTACCCCAACACAACAGTTAACACGCAGGGGCGGGTCCAGGCGATATTGTATTGAATATGGCAATTTATCATATTCATTAATTAAACACATACCCTGATAAAAAAAATGTCAAACCCTGACACTTCAACTATAAAATATACATGCTCTAAGTCAGGAACCGTTACATTAGTGCATTTCACAATTATTTTATGTTTTTTAGCAAAAAAAAGGTCCAAATTTTTTTCAGACTCGCTCCGCTCGGCGAAAGATTTGCTTATACTCTTTCAAATATCCTAGAAACGCCCCTGACACGGGTGGTCATGTAAAATGTCCATTTCCGGTTAAGAGCACACATCATACACATATCTAGTCCAAGTCTTTCAACGTGTTGATCACAATGTCCATTTCCATGTGGACGTTGTCAGTGGCTTCTTCTTACATAAATGTCCCTGTCGACTGGGAAGCGTCGATCCATGCCCCTGATTCTTTTATAGACAATATACCGTTGGACGCTTAGTCTGTCTCCCCTTGAGGATATAAGGGGTCTACAAAGACCGGAAACATGTGTTACAATAAGTGTAAAAAAATGTATGTTAAGATAACAGAATACTAAATATTAATTGCACCTTTGGTTTTATTTATGGAAAGGCGAGTTTGGCAACGAACATATCATTCTCAACAGCGCACCTACCAACTGCGTTCATACATTGTAGTAACGTATATTGCTAAAATGAAGATCACTTTTAACACATACCTCCTATGCTGGATTTCGAATAAGTCGAAAAACCTGTTTCACTGCGTATCCGCTAATTTATATGCAGATCTATATTCCGTCCTAACCAAAGAACGGAAACATTTGTAAAAAGTGCAATATTCAACGAACAAAAATACATAGAAACGGAGAAATAACAAAAGTGCAGAAAATATAAAAAAAAGAAGATGCTGGAAGCAATCTCCCCGCCCCAACCCCGATTATCACACACGTATTAAAGTGCCGTACACACAGTGTAAGACATATGTATATAACTATTCTGCACCTAGAAGATATGGCTTGTCGTCGTTAACCCCTATTTCCATCTTATCCAGTCGCTAAATAGTGGAGGCGCCTTGAAATTTTGAATAGGTCTATTGTTTTACATGTAGGCGTATTGTCCGTTGTCCGTTGTAGCAGTTTATATACTTTTCAACCTGATTCGATTACACGTGTTAATATAACACTAAGGCATTGAGCGTAGGCAATGAACTAACATTTGTATTATATTTTTTGTTTTATTTTACATGTACGTTTTACTATTCAAGAGAGTCGTCACGTGATATGCAATGATGAATCATGACGTTACATTCATGCTATTAATATGTATCAGTGTCACTGTAAGAACCAAAGGTTTCTAAACACATTTCTCAATAAATACAATTTGTATAAAGCTATTTGAACGTGACAAATATATCAGGTAATTGTTGTTTTCGATAATCATATTTTTGTCAAATGCATATTTGCTATAAAACAATTTCATCGCCACTACTACAGTTGAACTATATTTTCGCTCCTGTTCATTAAACCTACTTTTACCGATGTTTTATTGAATACACGTTCAGGTACATGTACATAGTCGTGTAAAAGAACATTTATATTCGCATGGATTTCTTCTACTTGGGCGAGCACACCTAGAGTACGTAGATCTGTAGCAATAGTGTTCCCTTGACCCTTAAATGAGCAATTTCCCGGTGTATATTAAAGTGTGTGTACAACATAGGTCTGTTTCGGAGAACTCAAGGATAGGCTAAGCGGCCTTTTTCATTAGACTGGTGATTCAAGATGATTGTATAGACTTGAATTTTATGTTTCTGCATCGTACTGAACTGACAGGTTCAAATTGTTAAAACAAATAAACTCTTAACTAAAAAATGATTACTGTTTATTTATCTCTGCTGTAGTGAGTTTTCGAGACATTTATTTACATGTATCGTGACGTCCAAACAACACACTCTGGTTGTGATATCACTTCGCATTACCATTAATGACCTGAAGGATCAGTCTTAGAGTTTTCAACGTTGATCAAGATGTCTTTAGCATGGAATTTCAGTGCAGTAGTATTCTTAGGTCGACTTAAGATCCGCGCTATCGCAAAAAAACACCCATTGCAAATACTATGCATGCCGACATACAGCCTCCATCGTCAACGCCGTACACACATGGAGGCACGCCGTAAACACATGGAGGTACGCCGTACACACATGGAGGCACGCCGTACACACATGGAGGTACACCGTACACACATGGGGCACTCCTTACACACAATGATGCAGACTGTACACACATGGAGGCACTCCGTACACACATGAATACACGCCGTACACACATGGAAGCACGCCTTACACACATGGAGACACGCCTTACACACATGGAGGCACGCCTTACACACATGGAGGCACTCCTTACACACATGGATGCAGACCGTAAACACATGGAGGCACGCCGTTAACATATGGAGGCACGCCGTACACACATGGAGGTACGCCACACACACATGGAGGTACATCGTACACACATGGAGGTACACCGTACACACATGGAAGTACACCGTACACACATGGAGGTACACCGTAAACACATGGAGGCACGCCGTACACACATGGAGGTACATCGTACACACATGGAGGTACACCGTACACACATGGAAGTACACCGTAAACACATGGAGGTACGCCACACACACATGGAGGTACATCGTACACACATGGAGGTACACCGTACACACATGGAGACACGCCATACACACATGGAGGTACACCGTAAACACATGGAGGCACGCCGTACACACATGGAGGTACACCGTACACACATGGAAGTACACTATACACACATGGAGGCACGCCGTACACACATGGAGGTGCACTGTACACACATGGAGGCACGCCGTAGACACATGAAGGTACACCGTACACACATGGAGGCACGCCTTTAATGACCTTGGTTGTTAAATGAAAGCTTACCTCAATAAACCACTTACGGTCAACACATTCAAAATGTTACACGGTGCATTTATTTAGCGATTCGCTTCTGTATGTTAAGCTACAGATACAGGAAATATTCACTTTGTTACTTTTATCTACACAGGTATTTCTCAGCAGTGACACATCTTTTCCGGCATATACACTTTTCTCCATATCACAGAAAGGATAATTAAAAATCATATCACAGAAAGTATAATTAAAAATCAAACAGAAAGTGTAATTAAAAATCGTGACAATTCATATCTCACGTGGATACAACAATTTAAACCAAAAATAGAGAATACTGATCGATGAAAATAGCCCAAATCCATCTGTTTTCAAATTAAGAGAAATAAAAATAACGTTGAAACTAACATCGTTGGTGTATATTTACGGGAGTCTACAGATACCCAACATCTGTTGAATATCAGCATTCGCGATGATAGATCCCCTAAGTAACAACCGGACGTCCAGTTTACGTCCATCCGATATAGCAGGGCAGTGTGTTTACATTGATCAGCTGGTCTGTCTTTCCTAATGCTCTTTACAAATACTTACATGTGTGTCAAGGTTAGAAAAGGGCCACTAAAGAACAAAAAAAATCAAAGTAATTCGGGAAGATATCTTCGGACTATAAACATATAACAAAAAGAAAATATGAGATAAATAAGGAAAACAATGAGGACGATACGCAATTAAATACAAAAAGAAGGTAAGTTTGCAGATACTGCTTATAAGTACACAAATGAAAAATATTGCCTTAGAGGAAAAATTAAATGGGCGTCTACATGTGGTTAGAACCAATCGTGAAAAACGCGTTATATTTACATTTGCATGGCATTGTCACTAATAGTCTGTGTCGTTGATGGGACTTTAATTACCATGCATCACGAGACACAATTCTTAGTGTATTAATACAACACTGACCGGAACTACAATATCCAATTTAAATAAACATGACGGCTGCTGAAATATAGTGGGCATTGTGAGATTTGACAATGTCATTGTAAATTTATGTGCAAAATTAAAAAAAGAAAAAAAACAAACACTTTTATTACAACGAAAACAAGACCAATGTCTGCAATATCGTATAAAATGCACATCGGTTGAAATCACCGATGCCGGCAATGGAAACAATTTTAACGCTCATACAATTTATCAGAAATATCGTCTGTTACACTGCACTGATCAACAGGGGTTCGTTACAAATGTCTGAAATACACATATTCCATAGACCTACTGACACATATGTTACAGACCTACTGATATGAGTCACAGTACATAAACATTTCAGACATTTTTAACGAACCCCTGGCCCTGGGCCCTGTGCTCCTTCGTAGGATCACTCACTTTAAACGCTATCAGTTTCACGCGTCTCGCAGCAACCGTTTCCTCAGGTCAAATAACGAGACTGTTATAGAATCTACCGACTGAAGTCAGATTCCCATACAATCTTCACAAAATGAGCAAAGAGAAAAGTTCGAATTAACTTCCAAAAATAACTCCCTCGTGGAAGGCAAGGTCGGATTTACGGTGTTCACTGTATTTATCCATGCGCGAAATTTGTTCCGGGGAAAAATCGAAACAATTTCAAATCTAACTTTTAGCTTAGAGTTCTATTGATAAACTTAAATCACCCTATAGGCATATCATACGCAATTGTATTGATACTGAATTGTGGAATAAAATTGAAGTGTTTGTTAAAATTTCAAAGTACTACTTTGTTTGCCAATCAGCACGCGACAATACGCTGTTCAAACTATTGAACGAAAATATGTAACGTCTGTCGTGCTCATCAAAGGGTCGTCGTATACATGTCAAGTGCGTCGTTTACACGCAAAAAGCGTCGTACATATGTAACGTCTGTCGTGCTCATCAAAGGGTCGTCGTATACATGTAAAGTGCGTCGTCTACACGCAAAAAGCGTCGTACATATGTTACGTCTGTCGTGCTCATCAAAGAGTCCCCGTATACATGTAAAGTGCGTCGTTTACACGCAAAAAGCGTCGTACATATGTAACGTCTGTCGTGCTCATCAAAGGGTCGTCGTATACATGTAAAGTGCGTCGTTTACACGCAAAAAGCGTCGTACATATGTAACGTCTGTCGTGCTCATCAAAGGGTCGTCGTATACATGTAAAGTGCGTCGTTTACACGCAAAAAGCGTCGTACATATGTAACGTCTGTCGTGCTCATCAAAGGGTCGTCGTATAAATGTAAAGTGCGTCGTTTACACGCAAAATGCGTCGTACATATGTAACGTCTGTCGTACTCATCAAAGGGTCGTCGTACACATGGAAAATGCGCCGTTTATATGTAATGTACTTTGAACGTCGAATACCTATTAGGAACGTCGTAGACATGCATACATGTACATGCTTTTTATCCTGCAATGTACCCGGTATGCACACAACATGCACGTTGTATCCATAAAGGCACGTCATATACACGTAAAATGCATTGCAATTACGTAAGGTGGGTCGTACATTGTATGCATGTGGAGTATGTTCTACAGGTATACATGTGCTGTACGTCAAGTACGTCAATGTCAAGTACGTCATGACATGAACAGTGCGATCTATTTAAAGTTAATGACTGGAGACATTTTCCATTCATTCTCCGCCAACAGAAGAAACGTATGTCATCACTAACGTTTGATTAAAACATTCCAGCTGTCAGTTCCTTGGTGTTCACTTAAAGGTCTAATGTAAAATTAGCATTTGATCAGATATTAATCACTTCGTAAATCGCAACTCCCTTAGTATGGTGGCCGATTGAGGCCATTCCGACTTGTAAAAGCGCCAGTTGCCAGCACATCACTATTTCGACATCACGACAATTTTGAAAGATGTTATAAGAATAACGCGACACCACGACGCTAAGTTAGCCTGAAACAGAAGTTCTGTTCGTGTCGGCGTGGTAGATGACCAGACTAGCACTTGACTTCTGCACCTAGGTAGAAGAAAACTAAATAAACGCTATAGAGGCTTAAGGTCAAATGACAAGGTCACAAGGCCAGTTATATAGGGACATGCTTTTCATAAATAAATTCTAGAGTATACAAGTTTTTTCTCCAACGGGTCTTTGACACAAATGTGACCAAAATAAATCTGCTGAGCCCCATTGCAGCGTTAGGGATCTTCATTTTTTCTCTCTCCTTTCTAAAAGTCTTTTTGTTTACCAGCACCTTCACCGGTAATACCTCGTTCGACTTTAATCTCTGTGTAGAACATTTTCGTCGCTGTATAGAAGGCAATGACCTTAGCTATTGGCAGAACGTTAAACTTAACAAAACAAAACAAAATATCCAGAACGTTAGGCAAGATGATTGCAGATCCAAGGTCAAATTCAGAAGGAAAATTACTAGAAACGCACACTGCAGGGGCGTAGCTGGGATATAAATCTTGTGTAGGCACAAGAGCAATTCGCTGTAAAATGTGCATTTGTGTAGCTTAACGACAGCAGTTTTTAATAAAGTAAATCGATAAGTGTACAGATAGCATGAAATTATGATCTAAATGTGAGGGTCTTAGCAGGAGTTTCCAACTAATTCCCATTGACAATATTTATGAAATGATTTTAAAGTAGAGAATAATCACTCATTGTTATCCAAAAATCTATAAACTAAATTTAATCTCTTATTGGTTCTTGAAAGGAAAAGGAAGTGTGAACTCAAAATCAATAATACTCGGGCAAAATTTTAACAAAGGCATGGAGACCCTTGAAAACATACAATGAAAATAAGACTAGGTGTTGCGGAAGAGTAAATGTCTTCTGTATTGAATATAGGTCAAAAATATGTTACGTCCACAAAGCGAGAACTGGGGTAATAACAACAAAACCTAAGGAGCATAATCAACAACATCGACCTTCATATCACACAATTCATTAAGTTGCATCATTGAATAACCGGTGTTATACCTTTGTCCGTCAGCAGTCTACTTATATGATATCATGATGAAGTCCTGAAGTTTTGAAATTATGCTATTTGCAACAAACTCTTGAATACCGATCGAATCAACAGCAACGTAAGAAGTAAGAATGTTACTCTCAGGAAAGGGAAAGATCACATTCGGAAAATCAAAAAGTATCACGCTTATCGAAGCGTAGTTTTAGGAGGTCTCTTGATTATGTTATATAAAGATTAAGCAAAATGATTGACTTAAAGGAAAATGTAGTTCACTTAATGTCAAGTTCGGGAGGCCTAGGGTTTACAAGTTCGACGCGATAAAAAAAAATCTTGTTATTTAAAGACAGCATATCGTCGATGTATTTGAATGTTAAATTGAAGGACTTGCAATTTGCTAAGGTTACTGTTTTTGTCCTGATTGCTTATCAATAAATTTCGCTTCGTATGAAAAGCAAAAAGGTCGGCCAGAAGAGGGGCACAATTTCTTCTCATAGGAATACCTACAGTCAGCTTACTTATGGAAAGTCTTGCCACCGGACTTGATATTCTCACAACTTCAACATCTGTTTAATTATTTTAGCCTTTGTAGTGCTTTTCACAAAACATGCTCTAAAATTTGTTATTGAAATGAAACCTCTCATAATAAAAAAGACGAGGGCGTTCTTTCTATTTAGTATGAGGAGCTGTTGTGTAATGGGTCGAAAGATTAAAAAGCTTGATACAAGAAACATTTTTAAGAAGAGGATGTTCAAGAATGATCGAATGTTTTTTATGAAATCTTCAAACTCCACAATCCAATTATTCCATTTACCGAGTATATAGAGTCACAATACGATTGTAACCTTGATTATACGGTACTGAGTTTGCAATATGTCTTGGTTGAGTAACAAGTTAAGTCCGCGATAAAACGTTAGTTATAAGGATTCTGGTGAAATTTCAGAATCCAACACAAACGAGGCAGAGGTCCGTATCCTTATTATAAATGGATATTTGGAAAGATTGTAATAGAGAAGCGTGTTAAGGTAGCATTTCGACTTTCGCAAAATTGGAAAGTGAATAGGTAGGGTTACCTTGATTATCAAGCATGCTTAGTGCTACATATATGTAGCCTACCTCCAACTCACAGGGACCTGACAAATTGTCACAGCTACGTTTCGGTAAAAATGCCACACCAATGATGATATAGATTATACGCCGTGCGGTGGCATTTTTAACAAAATTTAATATAAACCCCCAAAACGAGTAAAATTAATCGGAACACCTTAGTTTAGGTCCAAATATAGCAGTTATTTATGGATGACGCCTTATTTTGAGTAGCCTCGGAAGACGAGACAGTTTCACTGCGAGGGGTATCCTATGATTGGGTCTCTGAACTTGTGATGTTTCGAATTGTTACTATAATTGTGTTCACCGTTGGTTGTGGTAATACGGTTGTTTAATATCAGCTTGAAAGTTGTATTGCACTTCTGTGTTACAAGGTTTTTTTGAATGTGGAAAAAGCAAGATTTTCCATATTTTGTACTCAAAATATGCCAAACACCATGGATATAATCTTTTATTTTAGTGAAGACACGTTCAATTTTTCAATTTCATGAACTTACGCTGACTAAAAATTAAAACTTGACAAAATAATGTGTAGGCACGTGCCTTCGCGAACCTAAGGCAGCTACGCTACTGCACGGTACGGGAGAAATGCACGTGATTCTGAAGGGATATACGCAGGATATAAGACAAAACAATCTGAAACCAGCACAAACAAAAACCGAACCAGGTCACATAGCACAGAACAGGCAGGACACGTATTGCGTGTATGTTCCTTTGTTGCTGTTCCTTTGACTTTCGATTATATAGGTTTGTTTTTCCCATACCGTTAATATCAGCTGCAAACAGGATAACGGTAATGAAATGCAAGATTAGAAAGAAACATAGGCGTCTTATACACACATGTTGGGTTTATACAGTGCCTAGTTTAATTTTAGAAGTGTATTTGGAAGTTTATGTTTTGAGATGATTTATATCGAAAGTTTGAGACATTATTTAAATTTCAATATTTTTTATATCATCATTTTAATATTTACATTTGCATGGCATTGTCACTATATAGCCTCTTTGAAAGCTGTGCCGTTGATGGGACTTTAATTACCATGCATCACGAGACACAATTCTTAGTGTATTAATACAACACTGACCGGAACTACAATAATTAGTCAATGTCCAATATAAATAAACATGACGGCTGCTGAAATATCACTGGACATTGTGAGATTTGACAATGTCATTGTAAATTTATGTGCAAAATAAAAAAATAAAATAAAAAACACTTTTATTACAACGAAAACAAGATCAATGTCTGCAATATCGTGCCAAATGCACATCGGTTGAAATCACCAATGCCGGCAACGGAAACAATTTTAACGCTCATGCAATTTTTCAGAAATATCGTCTGTTACACTGCACTGATCAACAGGGGTTCGTTACAAATGTCTTAAATACACATATTATATAGACCAACTGACACATATGTTACAGACCTACTGATATGATTCAAAGCACACATAAACATTTCAGACATTTGTAACAAACCTGTGCTCCGTCGCAAGATCACTCACTTCAAACGCTATCAGTTTCACGCGTCTCACATCCACCATTCCTCAGTTTCTGACGACATGTCAAATAACGAGGATGGTATATAATCTACCGACTGTTGTCAGGTTCCCATATAATCAACAAATACATTCACGCCTGGATTCTTCACATAATGAGCAAAGAGAAAAGTTCGAATTAACTTCCAAAAATAACTCCCTCGTGGAGGGCAAGGTCGGATTTACGGTGTTCACTGTATTTGTCCTTGCGCGAAATTTGTTCCGGCGGGAAAATCGAAACAATTTCAAATCTAAATTTCAGCTCAGAGTTATATTGATAAACTTAAATCACCCTATAGACATATCATACGCAATTGTATTGATATTGAATGGTGGAATAAAATTGAAGTGTTTGTTAAAAATTCAAAGTACTACTTTGTTTGCCAATCAGCACGCGACAATACGCTGTTCAAACTATTGAACGAAATTGTGTGGACCGTCGATAAGGCGGGCATTTTTAATTTTGAATATAAATTATAGGTTAAAAAAGAACATAAGATGCAGAGAAAACGTAAATATAAGTATTGAACTGTTTTTGTATGGTATTTATGATCTATTTGAATGCTAGCGCGCATTATGTTGTTTGCTTGCAAAGCTGTGTCATTCAAATAGATCATAAATACTATACAAAAACAGTTCAATGCTTAAATGTGTCTCATATGACGTTCCGTTCGCAGCAAAAGACAGTTACATGTGTGCATTGCCCCCGTTTTAAACCCGCCTCCATCTATACCACGAACTTCCAGCTAAGTTTTTTTGCATGTGACATATTGACATAATTCGCCATTACAGTTATATCCGGTACAGTACGCCGCAGTGTGTCACAGACACACAAGACACCGACCCTTCTTTGAGTTGTAGAGCAGAACAACGGAGGCCTAATTTTCATTTATCTTTTAATACCCGCGCCTGACGCTGTTTATCTGTCGCCTGGGTCATTAATGTATTGACCGGGGGTCTGTTTAATAGGAGCTGTGGCCCGGTCACACTGGCGGGATGCCAGAGAGCAAACGAGAACAACTTCCTGTTTGGAATATAGCGCTAGCAGACTTTGAATGGTGCTAATGATGATTTGTGCATGATAATTCAAAACTTCTGTGTAAATATTCGTCAGTATACAGCTTAAGTGACAATCTGTCAATAACGAACACACATATATATATATAGCAGTAATCTGTCTAAATCGATCATCTGTCTATAGCGACCACATGTATATAGGAACCATATGTGTATAGTGACAAGCCGTTTTCGACGGTCACCTGTAGATGTCTGAAGTGAGAAATGTCGGCCACTTACCTGAAGTGAGAATATGTACCGTGTGTCTGGTTACCATTTGTATATACAATGTATGTATAATGTATAGTCACAAACTGTCTCGATCCTACTTGTCACGTGGCGATAGATACTACCTGCCTTTTTAGAATACATCTCTGTAGGTTCGAGGGAAAATAGGTCTTCTGTATATCACTGCATGTCGTGACTATACTGTGGGGTCTCCTGCACAATCGCAAGGGGTCCCCCACCCCTTTTGTGTATTCTGTTAAGGGGCGCATTGGGAAAAAATCTCAAATTATTCTGCTGCTGCCATTACATTATTTGGCATTGTTACAACTTCTCCCTACTTTCTTACCAGCTGAGTTTTGTTTCAAATGCCCTTCATTGACATACCTCACCTTTGGGCTTAGTGATGAACGTTTGAAAATGAGGAAGTCAGTTCAATTCATTTAAAATGTATTACCAAATGCACTTGCATATAGGCATAGCTAAGTATCAGAGAGTCCCGTCCTCAGGCCGGGACATCACAAAGTCCTTGAACTGTCAGTTGTTATTCCTTTCTAAACGTTCAGCGTTTTAGATAGTGGCTGTCGTATTTGTGTAATGAAGGATTCTTACAGCCACGATGCATAATTCAACTGCAAGATAACATCAACTCTGGCTTGCATGTCTGACTCATTTATGAGTATTACTTCCGGTTCCGGTTTACATATATTACAGAATGTGGTCGTTACAATATTACGAAATAAACAAAGTAATAGTGGCAGCAACATATTTACCTGTTTCCGTCATCATGTTTTCTCATCGTGGCATTTTGGTGAATCACAATGAAGCGCTTTAAAGTTGGCATCAGATCCGTGCTATCGCAAGAAGACAATTACACCAACATACATTGCCTCCAGCACATATAAACAAAAATCTGACCTATTAGCTCAATCCTACCATCAGTCAGAAGTTTGCACCTGTAAGTATACTTACCACACCTGTCTATAAGGCTCCCATCCCTCTATATGTGTGTAGCTGAATGTACACCATGTCGTTTACCTGTGTATGGCGACCACCTGATGATAAGCAACACCTGTTGAAACTAACCAACTGCCTATAACTTACCACAATATCTACATGTACGAAATGCCTACAACTATTATCTTATTATACATATACAATTATGTTACTGTGCCACTTTACTATAACTACAGTGTTCTTGCTAATACTATCAATCTGTCAATAACTTCCACCTTTGTTTATTTATCACCTCTCTATACCTGCCACCTGTCTACAACTAAATGCCTATAACAACCAAATATCTGATATTTTACTACGTTATTGTATTTTATCCTATATTATAATGCAAAAAAGTGTGTGGTTTAATTAATTTTATGACAAAAACTACCTGTACCTATTTCAATAAGCATTGCCGTACCCTTACAATCAATGCCTTTGGTTACATTGTGTACGACCAGTGCCAGTACAACCGCCGTTACCCTAAATCTCACTCACTGCGGAGCTCGGTGTCAGGAGATCGCCAACACTGGATTTCTGGAGGTAGGCAACCGTGCATGTCATTACACTTATAAGTTGGCATAGATTAAGTGACAAACTCTATATCACAGGTACGTAATTGACCAAATAAAAATAAAATAGTTTTGTGACGTAATTCACACGCATAAAAAATACTGATTTCATGCTTTTGGAGAACTTAACACTTTTTCACATTTCCCTCTATAACAACTTATCAGATATATTCTGTTATTTTCAATATATTTCATTTTAAAAATTCATTTCCTGGGGCTATACATCCATTAACCGGCCATTATACTTACATGAATTGTCCCCCATTTGTCCCGTTCAGAATTGTTCAGTCGCCCCATTGGATACATGGTCTCTATCCCCTTATATAGTATAGTAAATAGTGCAGTGAAATGAAATATGACGTGATACCAAACGCTCGATAGGAGAGGTTATTTAAGCAATAAACTGCATAGATGTGGCAGACCAACTGGTATAACTGCCACATGTGTCACAGACAAACTGAATGGTGCGCGCTAGTGCACCATGATAAGATAAGTCTGATAAGATAAATCTGCTATTGGCAGTACTTCAGTAGTAACATAGAAGAGCTTTGCCACACCAAATGTAAATAGGTAGTAATATAGAAGGGCTTTGTCAAACCAAATGTAAATAGGTAGTAACATAGAAGGGCTTTATCACACCAAATGTAAATAGGAAGTAATATAGAAGGGCTTTGTCACACCACATGTAAATAGGTAGTAACATAGAAGGGCTTTGTCACACCACATGTAAATAGGTAGTAACATAGAAGGGCTTTGTCACACCAAATGTACATAGGTAGTAACATAGAAGGGCTTTGTCAAACCAAATGTAAATAGGTAGTAACATAGAAGAGCTTTGCCACACCAAATGTAAATAGGTGGTAATATAGAAGGGCTTTGTCACACCAAATGTAAATAGGTAGTAATATAGAAGGGCTTTGTCACACCAAATGTAAATAGGTAGTAATATAGAAGGGCTTTGTCACACCAAATGTAAATAGGTAGTAATATAGAAGGGCTTTGTCACACCAAATGTAAATAGGTAGTAATATAGAAGGGCTTTGTCACACCAAATGTAAATAGGTAGTAATATAGAAGGGCTTTGTCACACCAAATGTAAATAGGTAGTAATATAGAAGGGCTTTGCCACACCAAATGTAAATAGGTAGTAATATAGAAGGGCTTTGCTTCACCAAATGTAAATATGTAGTAATATAGAAGGGCTTTGTCACACCAAATGTAAATAGGTAGTAATATAGAAGGGCTTTGTCACACCAAATGTAAATATGTAATAATATAGAAGGGCTTTGTCATACTAATTGTAAATATGTAGTAATATAGAAGGGCTTTGTCACACCAAATGTAAATAGGTGAAAATGTGGTGAACAAGAGTTGATAGCAATGTGTTCAAACATATTATTTATTGGACGTGAGATGGTGAAGGTATGCCAAAGAAATTTCAACCCTCGGGATGCGATATTTGAGTTGACCCTCGACTAGAAGTATCCTTTGGTTACACAATAGCAAACTGAGCCCATCGGGATAAGATTTCTGGCATGATCTCGTGGAAGGGGGATTCTATTACACACCACATTGCAATGTTCATGACGCAATGAACATGACTCCACATATATAAACTAAGGGCACCCTGTTTTTAAGACGCAATGAATTTCATGATTAAATATAATAGATGTAATCCTTGAAAATGAACTTGTCACCAACACCACTTACGATACGTCTGTATTGGTAATTAAAAACGTTTAGCATGCATAACGGACATTATTGTATTTTGTCGACTCCACGAATAAAATTAAGTGAAGATTGGTGTTGTTACAAGGAAGCATACATTAAGATGATTCATTACTTCGTGTTTTAAATAAAATTATTACAGACACCAAAAACAAATTAAGCATGTCCTGTAATGACAATAAATTATGTCAGAAAATTTACATCAAGACAAAAACAAGTTTTATATCAACTCAGAAATATTCATTGAAGCTGTAATTAAACTGATGATGTTCGATATATCTCGGTCCTGTTTTACAACGACTATATACGCCATAGCCTACCGTATACTACTGCCGTTCATACGAGTAGTGTGTGTATACATGTAAGTATCACATATATATAGACGATTGCTGTATCACCGACGACAAGATATTGTAGTACGTCAGACAGCATAGGTAGTGATTAATTATCGCTGGTTTAACCATGATTCTTGTGGCTTTAATTGATCCAGTTATTTTACCACTCTTCGACTTAAAACCGTACGGGTTACCTCCCCTATCACGGTGGAAATTTTGAAAAATAATTGAACACCCGCTCGAAGTGGAGTGAAAGGATGACGTTAAGGTAACTAGAAACGATTTATTCGTCCGATTTCACATTTTAATCCACATTCTAGAAGTACATTAAAACACAGAAAAATATACAGCAACGGAATACGAGAATATTAATACACACAATGGACAAAAATCCCGGACGGTTAATACTTCGACAGTTATTTTTAACATGTAAACATGTTCACTGTATTTAACGCGCCGGTATACGTTTTGAGATCTTTACAATGACAAGGCTGCCATGTAGATATGATACAGTACTAAAGTCAATAATAATTAATAGTATGGATAAAAAGTTTTGATTTCCTACATATAACTGTAATACACATTTAATACAGCACTAAGTAATAGAAAATAATCATTAAATATTATTTTTTACATTATATGAAAAAGAAAAAGAACATTAAAAAAGATGTTCTATAGTTTCTTTGCTTTCTTGGCATAAATTACATAAATCACATTGTTTGATTCCAATTATTTTTAAATAATGATTAAGTGGAAGTATTGTTGAAAGAAGCCTGAAAGTGAACCATTGAATGCTTGTTTTAAGTCCATATATAAAGTTTTCTAAATCAATCATTTTGAGTCCACCCTCACTATAGTCTTGAACAATTGTTAAGCGTTTTATTCTATAAAATGGTGATTGCCAGACAAAATTATATTTTTCTTTTGTTCAATGATTGAATTATGTATTTACTTGGTTTATTTTTGCAAAGATCAGAGAGTTAAGAACAGTTATATTCTACCTATAGGTATTAAAATTCTTCTTGACCATTGATGTAACTTGCCATCTATTATACTAATAATTTTGTTGAAATTTACAGTAACCATGTCTTCTAAATTGACAGAGAAATCAATCCCAAGTAAGGTAAATTTGGTTGTTCCCCATTTTAGTGTCCACTTCGATGGTATACATCAGCACTAAAGTTTTTGCTACCCTACCAACTGACATTTGTTTTTTCAGTATTTACTTTTAACCCTGATATTTTAGCATATTTTTCATATAAAGATTTTGTGCCGTTTAAAATAAATGATGTGTCATCAGCAAACTGTGAGCCTGTGTTCTTTATTTTTATGTGTATGCCCTTAAATAAAATAAAAATATCATGATAGCTAATATTTCAGCTAACAAAAGAAATAATTAAGATGATTCCGGATCACCTTGTCTACAGCCCTTTTTTATGTCTACAAAGTTGGATAAAAAAAAACATTCTGTATGATAGCCGAGGAAGTATTTGTATTAAAACATAACAGATAATAATATCAAACTGAAGTCACACAATTTAAACACAAATCATAGAAATCTGAAAATAAGTACAAATTTAACTAATATATGACAATAAATATATGACTGATTCTTAAAACTGTTCTAAATATTAATTATTATTTTGCAATTATTAGCAGTTATTGATTATCTGATTACTTATCAGAAGTTGATTTACCTGTGCAATTTACCTGTACACCATTTCTGCAATAGCCTATAACTCACTATAATCACAACTGGCCACCTATATAAACATGTGACTTTAAGCAGAATTGGTGTTCAGGGAAGACCCCGCCAAAGCGAACACGATCCGCAATATGTTTTGTGATTACAAGGATTTTCTTGGTTTGTTAGGAGAGATCTTGCTTAAGGCTATGCGTGTTGCCCATCTCCTTTTGTACTTGAAAACATACATTTAAAAACAATTTCCATTGTTTCCATCGGGTACCCAGATCGGTTCGGTACGGAGTATAGTATGCTGCGAAACGAAGGGTGACTATGAAACCTTTGATGTGTTTCCTACAGAATGTACAGATATGGAGTTATTATTCCGTTTATTTCAAATCATAAGCTGTTTTTCACGCAACTACAGTTTCACGAGCATCAAATAAGAACGGAGTAAATTTTCAAGATGATCCGATCTGCACGGCGTACATGATGCGTCGGTACGGAGCAAAGCCACTGACTACAATATATTAGATGTAATGAACCCCAAAAATATTGCGAACACAAAATTGTTGAAGAAACACCCAATATATGTTGTACACATATTACACTCATCAAGGGCGGATCCAGGAGGATGTACACGCACCAACCCCCTAATCCCCCCTACTTAAGCTTCCCACACACGCAGTCCATCACTTATTTATCGGGTCACAAACCGGGACACACCAATAACTTTACTAATTATTTATTTAATTCTGACTCGTTCAGCTCAGCACACTTACAATGTATATGATAAGAAAACTGCAGTTTTAGATACTCTCAAACAGCATTAAATTAACCCCATAACAAAGAGGTTCAACTCTAGACGTAGACCACGTCCTTAAATGACCTGAGCTGTTACAAAATGAAAACAATCTAAACGAAGACGTATTTTTGTTTCGTCAAAATCTAAAAGGTAAGCAATACCCAACCTCAATATTTGTCATGTTATTCTGTGATCTGGGTGAAGATTAGTTGATATAAGTAAAAGAAAACGACAAATTCTGTGTGGACCACGAATTGATTTGTGGTACATTCTTTTATAATCATCAACAATAGAAAAAATATTCTGACCCCTGTGGGGTGGCGACCCCCTAACCTCGATGTTTTGAGATGTTGTTTTAAGTATGAACACTAAATGAACGCTGTCGTTTTTATTCACAATATCGTAGCACAGGAAGACGTGATTCCTTGCTACTCTGTTAACCCACAATATTATATCGCAAAATTTCCCACACGGTGATACATAAAACAATTTTTCAGTTGCTGCTTCAAAACATACAATACATAAAACCTTTTACCGATCGTACATGCCCGTATTGACCGGATCCGCTTATAAGTTACGCGATCATACTGCAGTTTAGAAATCAAGTTGTACATGTATGTTTTTCTTTTACTCTACGCTGGTAGAAATAGCATTAAACACACAACTGGTGTATCATTTTAACATTATATACAGGAAACTTATTGAATGTTTATCTAAGATATATGTTTCTTTTAATTTCATATTTCGCGCAGGTCACGAGTGACCATTATTCCTTTGCTGCAGATGTTCCTGACGAGCTTTTCAGACGCCATGACAGACAAAATAAGTGTTTGCTACACATTTAAAAGACATTTTCAGCTTAATATGGTATGCGCCACCCGGATAAGTCAGTACCGAACCGATCAAGATTCCAAGATTTGTATTGACACTCAGACACATAATATGTGTTACATGAGGACATAAAATTGCAGATATGGAAAATGAAGTACAATATACATATTTGTATACACATGTATAACTGAAAGAATGGACAATTCACTCTAGAGCCGGTAACATGATATGACATACAATGGAAAATACAAAGCAAACATAAAAAAAACCATACATGTAATTCCCAAGTTATTTAACTATTAACAGTTATCCATATGCATCATTCACAAAAGAGGAGCCATTTTGGTAAGGAAAATAGATAAACCTGTCAGAACTCGTTGATTGCATAATGATAAAAGACCTTTAAACTTATAAATATTTGTGTTTGTAAAATAATAACGAGGAATATATTTGTTACGTAAGGTGGATATAGTTATATTATTGCATTCAAAAAGATAATGAAATTCATCCTCGACACTTTCGCGCACAAATTACATAGTCGATTATCTCGGGGTATGTTATACCATCTGTTTTTCTATACCAAATTCCGTTTTGAATAGAGTGTAGTACTGCCCACGAGATGAGCTAGTAATGTCATCGAACCATTGCTGAGTACACGTTTGTCGTTTGCATCGTCGACACAGAAGTTTTCGTGTCATACACGTATATCTTATCAACTACCTTTAAACTTCAATTTAGAACAGATAGCGGCCATCTTTGATTTTAGCAACTGAGGTGGTTTCCGTGCGATTACCCATAATGGCATGCGTTGAATTTCATTTAAGATTTTAAGCAATTATAAAATCAAAACTCCAACAAGCGACCATCTTTGATTTTGTGGAAAGTCACGTGGCTACACTGCGATAACAACAGAAGGAATGTTTTGATTTTCATGACCATTTCGACACTTGCAAGGAGTACGAACTACTGAAACCTGAAATAAACATGGCCGCCAGTGATTTTTTTAAAAACGTCTACCTTCAGCGTTATTTGGCCTTAATGACTTAAATTGTCAATGGGAAATACAGCAATAAAGAATACTTCTGCTACCACTAGTTCCCCCCACTACATGTAGGTCAGTCGCCAGGTACTGGCCGTAGGTTGGTGGGTTTTCTCCGAGAACTCCGGCTTTCCTCCACCACTTAAAACTGGTATGTCCTTAAATTACCATAGCTTTAATAGGACATAAAACACAAACAAATTAACCTCTTCTCTCGTCCAATAAATAATTTATTTGAAAACGTTGTTATCAAGTCTTGTTCGCCATATTTCCACATTACCTCTCCTATCGAGTGTTTGGTATGACGTCATATTTCATTTCATATATTTCATATCAGCTGGTTCTGAGATCTAGAGTTCGAATCCTGATGTAGGCCTCCTGGCGTTCTTTACTCAGAACACTGTATCGTATAATCATTTGAATACATCGTTTGATGTTGATTTTTTTTATAAAATTCTCGTTATATATGGTTTTCTTTCCAGAACTATCTTATCAAAGCTATATCCATGCCGGAAAGTCAGTTTCTCCGATGCATAGTTACAGTTTTGGTCAGTTTACATTAACTTTTTATTATGTATAACATTGATAAGACTTCGAACTTAAACAATTAGACAGATTGTTTTATCAGTTTAATCATTAAAGAGCCTCGTGTATCATATCGTTTCCCCAAATTATTGCACTCCTTATCAGTTCAATCCGTCGGTAAGATACAACGAGAACAACATGGCCTATAGGAAGTATTTGTTTTCATTTACTGAATAAACGAAAGTAACTCTTGGATTCCTGAGTGTTTTGTTTGCTGGCGGACATGGATTCCTTAAAGAACCGTTTTTTGTGAAACTTGAGCTGGAAGCGAGATTGAGGGGTATTGTTTTGTTTCGAGTTGCATGTCCTCACACAGGTCAGGGGTTGGTTTGGTAGTGTATGACGACTTATTACGGTCATATCGGGCCTCCATATGTGTAATGTTTACGTGCAAATGTGTATGTGTGCTGGAGTCGGTATAATGGTGTATTTGCCTCCTCGTGATGTACGCATACACAACACACACAGAGGCGCGTCCTTAAATGAATTAAGCTGTTAATACACGTTAAATCCTGTGCAACCAAACAACTAGCTAATGCTGACTTTAAACCTCACTTTAAAAGCCACGCCGAAGTCGCCAAACACCATGTTCCACCCGGTCACGTTATAATGACAACGTGATATTCAGTTGTTGCAATGTAGCAGGAAATACCAATAACCCTTTTTAGGAATTTCGTACGTCCAAGGGTCGATAAAGAGCCCAAGGCCTTCCACAGTTTGGCGAATAAATTCCGGGTACTGCTATATTCAGGGGACCAACAATAGCTGCATCTGATAGAAGCATTGACAAATATCATGCGTGTTTTTTCCCCGAATCCGATTAATTGACGGGAAACAAATATCGGCTATTTATATTTAATTGTAAGAAAAAAAGAGTATACTTGTTTAATGACAAAATCATACGGTTAGAGTCTGAGGCAAGGGGCCATGATGACGTCACAGCGCAAACGTACTATTTATTACAAGTAGATGAAATTATATACAGACAGGATGGAGTCAACAAAGGAAATTATTGATCAACGTAAAGTAAGGCATGTCACTTTTAACGTAAATTAACTGCAGTAGTATTTGATTATTCTGCCAAATCTTCTATCTTATGACTGTTTGACAGCAGCATGATTACCAGTTACAACAGACCATTTACATACTGTCACGGCACGTGGTTTTCCACGGTCACGCACGTGAGACCGTGCTTAGCAGTACCCATCACGACGCACGGTCTTATGGGTTGAGGACATGAAGTCTTATTAGGGACAAGCGTACAGGCCCCGTCAATTAGAGTCCACATTCCATCACGTGCGGAACACATGAACAAACAAACGATCGTTAAAAACCAATTATGTAATTATAGAATATTTGTCTTGCCTGGCCTCTTCCGTGCAAGTTCGGATTGTACATATTACACTCGTTGTTCTTCGGCAAACATCCTTACGAAACATTAATTGGCTAATAAGAACACGTACATTGTATCTATTATTAATTTGTTTCTAGAGAGCTGTGATACAGCACACATCACATTCGGAACCATATTGTTCAATGTATCGCCATCTCGACAAGTCATTGCAACCAAAGTATCATTGCTACTTCAATTCCTGTAAACTTTAGGACGGCACAAGTCTCTATCGATCGGCACATGTCATTATTCTAGGCTCAAATCATGCACATCTGTCCATGTTAACAAGCTAAAAGAATGCACGTGTCGTGCGTGTGGCACCGGATGATCGTGTAAGACAGCAATGTTCCCCTTTGATGTGTTTGGATTCTCATATGTTAACTACTTAGACGACATGGATACTATATTTCCTGCGCGGACATTTGGAAAACGTATCTTTCCAGTCCTGACTTTTTGTACAACATTTCTACCTCCAAAGACGAGTCTCAGTGCATACCCTGTCAATAACCATTCACAGTAAAGCTCTTGTTATTAGATTACACTGACCTTCAGCCAACACCGGGAAAATATTTAATGACAAGTCTTAAATCTCTGTAACAAGAAACTGTAAATACCTTTGTAAAAACAACTCTAAACTACCTTGAAACTGCTGGTCTGTTAAAAATAAATGACTTATCATAGCCAATTTAATTTTGAGTTTTTACCTTTTCTTTCGTTTGTTGTAATTACCATTATCATTTTACATCGACCTTTTGTTGACCCCCATGCCCTATTTAATGTTGATTTTCTGTTTGATTGGAATGTAGTAATAACAATAATAGTACATATAACACCACAAAAGTTGACCTATCCTGTAGCGTAGGACCCTGTATGACCTTACTGTTTTGATACACCGTAAACACTAAAACCTGCTATACTATTCCTATCTCGTACAAGTGTTCTGTTATTTTAGTTTAAAGATGTTTTCTCCCCCGAGTCTATACTATATTGTATTGCTTTGCCACTCAGCAGCGTAAAATTTTTGACCGTTAGCTGACAAGGTGTATATATGCCACATGCATTCTTCTGTCTAGTCAAAGGTGTTACAGCCAGGTCAGTCTCGACAGAGTCATAAATACTGACCGATGTGTAATTTGTTAGTGTGTAAGGCGACAATTGGTACAACATGCAAACAATGTTGTCACTAACAGTCCAGTAAACAATACGTTGATGTGTATGGAACAGCTTCGTGTTGTACGTATATGTATCTACTAAATCAAGTTGTAATAGGACAACCTAAGTATTGGTTAGTTGTCCTCTTCGTCAACTTTGTCCATTGGTGTAGTCGCCGGCCATTTTGCTAATTATAAGGTCATATGAAGATGGGATGCCTATGGAGACCTGTCCAAAAAAATGATTGAGCAGGAAAGAAATATTGTATTCGGAGAAGCAGAGAAATATAGGTTTCTCCCCGATTCTGCAGGGATACCGTATTGGTCGTCTCTTAGCTATAACACAGTGAGATGCAGCATGTCTATTCTTTCCATGAACCAGAAGGGGCCGTGTGTAGACGATGCATATATGTTTTGTATTTCATTACATCGCGTGTGTTCATGAAGAATTATAAAAGCAAAACTTACCTGTCATCGATACATCAAGTATAAAGATATACAATGACGCTTATTTTGAGAGTATTCGCGAAATGTTTTTAACCCACAATTAGATCTATACCGGAACACAACAAAGTATTATAAGGACACGTTCTGATTGCAATTTTTTACAGTAATGGTAAACATAATTATGGTCGCACAAATGCACTTGCTGGGGGTGGCTGCTTATTGCCATTTAATGGAAGGCCGTCAAACCGTATGGCCGACACGATTTCCCCTTTACTGGAAGACGATATACACTAATTGATGCCTAGGAAGTAACTAGGCCTCTCGTTTGAGGTCAACAGGTTTGATTTCCCCAGGGATACCGCAGTCCGCATTGTGGTCTAGGGGAACTGTCAAGGCTGAGCAGTAACTCTATCACGAACGATGGACAAATTGGTCAAGTGTTTGTCGTTTTGTTAGGACTCGAGATTTGTCGTTTTGTTAGGACTCGAGAGAGTGTCTTTTCTACTACAGCAGAGGATGAAACAATTGTTCTCGCTAATGCAGTACGGAAGATATATTGAGAGAGAGAGAGAGAGAGAGAGAGAGAGAGAGAGAGAGAGATTGCATGAGAGATGTTTATTAAATTCAGTTTACTGGTTTTAAATCTCTTGTATCATTGCTATATACATTGTATAAATTACACTCTATTTAACATGAAACCGATGAATGGTACCGAAGTTATAGAGACGAAGCAGTGCTTGCTCGTCACCGGATAGTTTCAAACCATTACCCATTGCTTTTTATTGAAACGTGAAAATCAGCCTCAATCCCTAACATGTCAAGAACCATTTACAGTAAAACACGTTCTATAAGATTGCGTTGACCTTCAACCAAGTAGAGAACATTTCTAAGAAACCGTTACACGTCTTAAATCTCTTTCAGAAAGGATTACTGTCTTTACAATCTACTATCTGATTTTGTTTGGTTTATTCAGTTTGACGTCTTATTCAGAGCTGAGGTCATTTAAGGACGTGCCTCCACGTTTGTTGTGTACTCGTACAGGTTTGTATGATTGCTGGAGGCGGGGTATTGTATGTTGGTGTACCATCTATTATCTGAAAGTTGTTGGTCTTGTCCAAAAGACGCGGGTCACCATAGGCAATTCTTATATTAAAGTTGACTGTTGACTTCGACCTTTTCCTTTCATGTCGTTTTTATTTTACATTTTGTTTACAGTAACCCATTAATCGTCCTGTTATGACCGCTCATGGTGTAAGAGGCGACTGATGTTTGAACACCCTACATACTTAGGAATTTGTTTTTGTGCCCTTCACTTCGGGACACAGCAGCGACTAATACAAATCTGCTGCAATCATTGTACATTTGTAAAATGTTGGATTTACACACTTTCCCTCTACTCCTTACAAGTATTTCCCACTAAGGCCTTACTTGCCAATACCTTACATTTGGCCATAGCGTTGAACGTTCTCCAAGGGGATATATAAAATTAAGCAGGTAATTTTTCCTATCTATTCATTGTCTATTTGCGTTTAATCGAAGTTGCCATTAGATCAGATGTATACCTTTTCCAGAAACTGTAATATTATGTTATTGCCCGAGGGAACTTACATTGAAGTACTAATCGTGAATTATTATACACATGAAGGACATTTCCTTTACAGTGCCTACACGATAAAAATGGTGAATTATTATACACATGAAGGACATTTCCTTTACAGTGCCTACACGATAAAAATGGTGAATTATTATACACATGAAGGACATTTCCTTTACAGTGCCTACACGATAAAAATGGTGAATTATTATACACATGAAGGACATTTCCTTTACAGTGCCTACACGATAAAAATGGTGAATTATTATACACATGAAGGACATTTCCTTTACAGTGCCTACACGATAAAAATGGTGAATTATTATACACATGAAGGACATTTCCTTTACAGTGCCTACACGATAAAAATGGTGAATTATTATACACATGAAGGACATTTCCTTTACAGTGCCTACACGATAAAAATGGCAATATGCCAAACAAGGTTACTATCATCTGGTAGATGGTTTTTGCAAACTGTCCCCGGAAAACTGGCATAATAATTTTTGTCGCATTTTCAGGAGGCGTTTTTTCATTGGTTTAATTTATACGTGAAGACCCATATTTGAATACAGGTCTGTATTGACCGAGAGCAACAACAAGATCGTTTGAATAAAGCGGACGACAAAAATATTTAAACTGATTTTATATTTTGTGTGATAATTGTTTTGATATTTGTGTGATATATGTGTTATCATCGGTCTATTGGTCCCGCCAGTTCCACGGCGTGAGCTAATGCTCGCGGCTGTCCGCCAGACGATAAGTAAACATTGAACAGTTAATACAAGTCACTTTCATATAACAGCGGCGTAGACAATTAACAAAGGGGNCCCCCCCGACATCACCCAGCCCCCTACCCCTCTTTCAGGAAAAATGCAATTTAAAAACTCATTTTGTGCGATCTCACGTTTATTTTCCAAAGTACAAATTAGCTTTTTTATTTCGGAAAATTGAGAGAGTGGCTATGATAATTGCTTGGCTACCCATATTAAGTACTCTCTGTAGAAGGTATGACTATTTAAATGACTGTCCTAGTATTACTGTCGAGTATCTCTCGATCACGGTCGCAGACGTGTTTGTATATGTACCTATTCATGTAAAACGCATTCGTGGCATTGGTCACTTTCAGATTAGCGAGTCTAGCCGCTATCTATCATATTAGAAGGACGTCACACGATAACCTTCGAGTGACCATCATCAGGTGCTTTATATAGCCCATTCTAAACATGAATCCAGCTGGGAAGCTGGGAAGTATTATTCTGACAGATGAAATAAAAGCTACCTTTAAACCCGATGCATCATTTAGCATTATTTTGTCTGATGAAAGACTTTGTGTCATGGTGTCAGAGAATGTCATTACATAATGACTACTTAACTAGATGGAAGTTTTCGTTAACACATAACAGTATCATAATAACTGCTACACGAGGACACATTTATTGATGAAAGATTATTTTTTTAACGTTTCGCATTATTTGGTGGAATGATTGTAATCTGCACGTTGCTATAGGGCTATGTGGTGTCGTTGAAGAGTGAGCGAGCACCCATCACTTTCATCGTTAGCCATATCATGCTGACATTTAATGTTCTGTCGACAGGTTTAGGTGTCGCTGGGTGATAAAACGGTCCTTGCTGTAGCGTTTATATGTTAAGTTTATAAATCAACGTCAGACAGTTGATGCCTACTCTACTATCGAGACAGTTGTTATATTCCCGAATCTGCTAATATATTGAGCTGGTGTCCAGGGTTTTATGACAACTGCCATTTTACCTATACAATTAGAGTAATTGTGATATTTTGTTTTGTTTTGTTTTGTTTTAAAGGTTGGAATTAATTGTGTACACCGGATAAAACTGAGCAGTTTCGGGGAAATAATAGGCCTGCNCCCCCCCCATTTGCAGAAATGAACAACAGACCTGCTGTACCCACTGCATGTGTAACGTAAAAGGCGACTACTGTGGCCCCCTGCAGAGTCGGGGCTACTACGAAGGGACATGGACTAAACTGCTGCCGTCATTGTAACACCGAGGATCGTTCTCGTGTCCTTTTTTTCTGCCTGCTTTTCATTTCTATCTACTTTCTAAATCATAGGTTTTACAACGTTAAATCCATACCACGTGATTCTATTATAAAAAAAAAACTTTTGAAGGTCCACAAGTGATATGTAATAGGCAGTAGCTGGTGTTAAGTCTTTTAGATAAGCTGATAAGAGGATGTTGTAAGTAGGTCACAATGATACGTTATAGCTTACCCAGTGGTACATATGATAGGATTAAAGAGCAGTTTTTGCAGAACAACAACATGGTATTAACCGAGTTTTCGAAAGCGTGTATAGTTGAAATCGTTCTACGGGGATTGATTGTACATAGTAAATCTGCTTGTAGATACATTGTACATGTACCAAAGGGAATTGCACTGCATACTAAAGCTGATGCAAGAGGCAAAAAACGCGGAAATCTTAATTGGTCTAACCTTCTGTTTGAACAGAAGTAAGTGTGTTAACCCCTTTATATGATGGTTTTATGATAGAAATATGAGGTGTAATAGTTAAATGCAAATTAATAATCAGTAGAAATTGTATTTTATGTACCTTGCCACTACACATAAGAAAGGATTGCGGCCACCCACGTTACTGTGAATATCGGAAACACTGAAATCCATCAGAAGAACCTACCATATTGTATTTTGAAGAGATTAACGTAGGACACGCACTTGATTACACCTATACAACGAAGTAATAAACACAGTACTATGTATGTAAAGATTAATGACTGTTTTTTTCTCAATTTCTAATTATTTCGGATTATCATCACAGTAGCACCATTCATTATATGCCCACCCAATTGGATAGTTAAAAATATAATATAAACGCGAAAAATGAATGAATCAATATACTTTATCTTGCATCTTATGTTAAACAACATTGAGTTTAAATACCGGGCATTGTATCTACTGAGGATAAATATATATTAAACTTACTCTGAATTTAAACCTCCACTAGCGATTTATTTAAAAACGAATTCGCAAAATAAATTGTCGAAAAATATATAAATTATTTGCAATTCAACCTGATATAGGTTTATGTGCAACAAGTAAGGCAGACAGCAGTGAGGAAGTTGTACTCTAGCGACTGCGCATAGGACATACCTACGTCACACATACATATGGTAACAGTTTACGTAGGAATGACCAACCTTATTGTCAAGCATGTTTACCATTTACAGTCAAACATTTGATGATTGAACAAATAGGTGACAGATTATATAATGTACAGTTCACAAACAAAATTGATATAGTTTCTATGCGCTCAGTAAATGATTATTTACACTCAATCGATCTGTATACAATAATACATTGTATGATTTATTGTACAACCAGTTCATTTTTTTCACTTTATTTTTCAAGTCATAACTACTGTATATTATCAGAGTAATTAAAAACAATATGAGTCTGAGGGGACAATTTGACGTGAGGGTGTTCAGGAGATATCACGTTGTACACATCGAAGCCCTATTTTTTCTCACTAATTTTTCAGCAACAAACTCGTAAATTCGTAAATAAAGTTATATATTTTCAGAGATATATATGGAAAACTTGCTTAGTACAAAAGGGTCATAGGTTCGAATCATGCTCACAGCACTACGCTTCTACTGCCGTGGTTTAAACAAGACGTGCTGCCATTATCAAGTGTTCTTATGTTTAAGTGGGTGCTAGTAAGTAACCCTGCTACATCCCCGCATCTCTCCAAGAGGGAGACACTAATGTTACACTACAGACATGAGATCGGTTCTATAATGACCTGTTGCTCTCAACAACATCTGAAAGCATTGAACCATTAAATAGCACTTTCATGAGTGAACTAAAAATGCAAATTTAAAAAGGAAATAAATTTGCTCTTATTATCAGGAAATATTGTAGAATGAATTCGATCGGTTATGTTGCAAAACGTTTTCTAATAGAGGTTATTAAATTGACAAGATCGTGTTCGTCTCTCTTCAGTAGTCTTTATTTTCAGTGTTTTCTCCCGTGGGAGGAGCGGCTCTCAAGGGGCCCCGTCATCTCTAGACACTGTCTTCATATGATTTGAGCTGCATTTTTATTGTGCAAATATGTCGAAAATGGTATTCGTGAGAACAAACTTCACGTTTACGATCTCACAACCGCCTTCCAAGATTACCCAAACCACATTTATCACAACCCCATTATTTTGGTTAGTCTTATGTAGATCTTACAATTCATATTTAGGTACCGTTTTAGTACTCGACTTTGCAAGAGAATACAAAATGTATTGAAAGAGTTGTTATATCTTATTTAAGTATATACTTACATTTGTACTACCGTTACATGGTATGGCCTTAGCTGTTGATAGGACGTTAAACCCCGTGCAACAAAACCAACCAACCAATCCGCAGCATTGAGTGAAAGTATAATTTTCCTTATTCAATGACTATTTATGGAATTTTTAAAATACGAATTTAAACAACATCATTTTCTAAATGAATTGCATGACTGTAGAATAGAGGATTCATGCTACCTTAACGTGAAAAGAACATCTTTTTCAAAAGCGTTTCCAAAGGAACGTTGGTGTTGGGGAAATATTTTACTTAAAGTCGTATGTACAAAAAATATTTGTTATATCCACTTAATGTCCAAAAGGTCGGAACCATAACTAGGTATGACGTCAATGTTTATATACCGGAAGTCGCTATCAAATATGTCAGACGATTGATCCTGGTTAATTAGATCGAACAAGTGAGCAGAACTTCGAGGCTGTATAAGCATATAAGCGTTTAAATTACAACCATTAGCAATTTGGATGACGCATTATCTCCGTGTCATGTTTTCGTTTTATCTTTTGTGTTCTATTAAACGATAATTGGAACATGCTTACCGACCCCAGTAATATTTGACAAGAATGCGTGTTATGTGATCAATATTATATCAAATGAGTTCCTGGTTTGGGTTGTCTGTCGATAAACGTCCTAATAACAGCTCCGGTAACTTACCCTAAGGACGTGTTTTCATATACATGTGCAATGTTTGCGGGATTGTATGTGTGCAAGAGGCAGGGTAAGTTTGGATGTTAACCTTTTTACGATAACGCGGATCTGATGTCGTCTTATAGAGCTACATCACTAAAAAAAACATGCCGAAGTCAGTATTATGTAACCGGGCGGAATGATGTGCTGGGTGCATTCGATAAGGTATTTCAGTGAGATAGCACTATAAAGTCAGCATCATATTCGCGCTATCACAAGGTGGCAAGCACACTAACATATCCTGTCTCCTGCCTACACACATGCAAGCACGCGTACACTTCTCACGTGGAGGTACGTCCTTAAAGTACCTTAGCTGTGAATAGAACGTTCAACAAAATATTAAACCAAACCAAACCATGAAGAGGAGACCCAGCATAGCATTCCGCCCGGTCATATACTACTGACAACGGGTAACCAGTTGTTGCGATAACCTCAAACGCTGACCGTTAAGCAGGGCATACAAATTGCATCAACTACGGACTGCGGTTCCAGTTGACGGATAATGACATGAGAGTCCAAACAAACTGAATTTTGACAAACATATATAAAAAGGCATTGCAAATCAGCGACTGCCTAGCTTCGACGCTTCATGAATTAGTCACATATTCAAGATATTTAACGGAAAGTGCAAACCTGCTTTTCCAGATCATAATTGAGTTAAACGTTTAATCGATGAGTAGCACGATACAAGCATAAACCCCATTGGACACCAATGTATTGTTTTAAGATACGTTTCTTTGCAAATTATGTACTACGTTACATGGCGATTACTCGCTAATAGACGTTGTGCAACAATTATTATTACTTTTATTATTACTGCTTAACGGTCCATCAACACAGGATAGGTCATTTGGGCTATCACATGGTCGACAAAAACAAATGCAAAATAAAAACATCAAACAAACGTAAAGGTTAAAAGACAAACATCAACTTGAATATTGAAAGTGGCTATGGTGACTCGAATTTTATCAAAAACACAAACAGCTTTCATATAGCCCACAATGGATGAGACAGTTATGTTTTCGAAAAGAGATTTAAGACATGTAATGTTATTAAAGAAATGTTCTCGAGTTGACTGAAAGTCGATACAATGTAGTGCTATACTGTAAATGGTACCTCTGCATTGAGGCTGGACTCCACGTATTAATAAATAACAATGGGTAATGAATGAATGACCCATCCGGAGACGGACAAGGACAACCTCGTCTTGGCGCCTCTCTCTGTAGCTAGGATGCAAGTCACCGATTGCAGGTTTAATAGAATGTAATTTGTTATCGACGCATTGGTTCCAATTATTTTGCGACTGTGATCTTATAAATGTTGTAATTAGCACCAAAGTCATCACGTTATCAACACTCTGCAAAATGAAATATAATTGGCAATTAATACATTTACATTGTACCATGACATGTTATACCAAATATTAAGGTTCCTGTTTTGTTGATGGCTACGTACAAACATGTAGTTGTTTTAAGGGAAAGTTCACCATCGTTTAGAAAGAAATTTCTTATAGAAGCTGTCGTATGTTACCAGTGAACTGATAGCAAATTGTGAATCGCTTATAAATATGTTTGGTAGGTCGCGATTGAATTTGTCAAGTGATTGCGACGTGCAACACTAACTCATTTTGAAAAACAGTGGGCTTTGTACACTTTGATGCGTTTTAAATTGTTCGTGTATTGGTTTTCAATCGGGGCATTCGAGCAGAAAATGTCTTACTGCTAAGAAATACTAAGTTATTATTGTTTGTATACACAGCTGGCGGAAAAGTGTTATAATTGAGGTTATTATACCTCTACTGAGTTTTTCCTATATAAAAACAATACTATAAAATCTGCTATTTCCCTTAAATCATTTAAATATCTCAATCTGAGAGCTACTCCCTCCCCAAATTAGGACTACTCCCTGCAAAAAAGGACTACTCCCTGCCAGAAAGAGGACTACTTCCTCATGAATATTTGTAGGTGGAGCTTATAAGATTTCAACCAATGAAAACATTGGTAGGCGGGGCCTCCTCCGTGACGCTTGTGACGTCACATTTTCAGAACCAAATGACAACAGTTAAAATGGCCACCGATGAAGGCCGTTTTGTTGTTGTAAAGAGGAGTTACAGCAGTTTTTGGACGCTAAACGTAACCTAAATACAAAAGATGTTATATAGACTGCAGTGAATTCACTTCAAACTTATTCAACAGAACGGAATGCCGGAAGCGTCGACGATTAGGTGCATGCAAGCTATTTTTTAAAAAAGTGGATAGGACTAGATCTAGATATGGTAGGAAAACAATGGTGACTATGAGATTCAGTCTATAAAAACACTTTTTGAATGCTGGAAAGGAAGTTATCATCAACGACGATGCATACAGTACTTCCAATTATATTTTTTTCTCTTTCAGTCTTTGAAATTGTAAAAGGAAATGAACAAATAAATTCATTTGTTAAATTGCCTTTACTGGGTGAATAATTTGTTTCGTTATAATAAAACAGTTATAGAATGGGTAATTCGGGAAATAGCAAATTTATGGTCACCGTTGGCGAAAAACTATTCCCCTCGACGGCTTCGCCGCGTCGGGAAATAGTTTTTCACCTCGGGGGACCATAAATGTGCTATTTCCCTCATACCCATTCTATAACTGAATATTATTACGTGCCTAACGGCCCATCAACACCGGAGAGGCTATTAGGGCCAACAAATGGTCGATAAAATCAAAAGGGAACGGAAACTGACGTCAAACAAACAAAAAGCTCAAAGACAAACGTGAACTTAACTATTAAAAGTTGCTATATCTTTTGGAACAGACCAACAGATTAAGAAAGTTAAAAGTCTAAGGCATCTGAAGAAAGGAGACAGCGCCTTAAGGTTACAGTGTAATTATAATGGGAAAATATATATCTTCCTTGGTCAGCAACCTTGTTATTCTATGTGGAAATGTCGATCATATGCTCTGGGTTAAATGGAATTATCTGTCATACTCACATTGTTGACCGCTAGGGATATGTCAGTTTCACAGACATAAGAGACTCAAATAGCTTTGTCGTTGTCGTCATAATGACAGGTGCGTTCCGACTTTGAAACGCGCCTTTAATTACAATGACATTATATTGCATACATCTGTCAGGATTACCGACTCGTCGACTTGTTGATTGAAGAACGACACCCCAGTACATGCAGATCATACCGTACAGGAAGTGTCAAAATTGGTTAAAAATATAATAAATATACATTGTACAATTGAAGGTAAGCAGGACATAACATCAAATCTGCTGAATTATTTTTAAGGAACATATGGCAACTAATTATTATATAAGCTGTCATAATCACATCTTGACAAAACACCGTAACAACTGAAATACATGAATGATGTATTATACAGTTTGTAATTATCGCAATGAGACAAATACATCAACGTACCGTCACCAGCACAAATATATATACATGTAACAAACATGAAGGCATGTCCTTAAAATGATCTTAGCTGTTAATAGAATATTAAAGAAATATATTTAAATCAAAACACCTTTCAGATTCTATTTTGGTTAACCTGCATTATACAATATTTATTTAGCTGTTTTTTGTAGAGATGTTTTTTATTGTTTTATTATGCCTCAAAGCAAACATCTCATAACAGTTATCTTTTCGTGTTTCAGATGGTCCGAACTACAAGGCCTGTTCATCAAGCGAAGACTGTGGGGACCCGGGAGAGATCACATGTCACAGTGGCACATGTGTGTGTATCAATTCGTTGGCGAAGGCAGACCGGTACGGCAAGTGTCCTTCACGTAAGTATCATGTTACTATCTATTATTATCATTTCTAAGAGAGTCCATCCCTCACTGTCAGTTTGATGTTTGTTCGAACATCTGACAAATGGTGCTGGTAATGAATTATACATGTAGTGTATATATGTGACCGTATTGGTCAGCCGTGAGGTGTTTAACTACCGGCCAAAAGCAAGAGCCGTTAGGTCAAGTTATAGAAATGTTTTCTTCCTGTGTCGTTTGCAACTTTTGACAGAAACTGTTTTAGTCTTCACAACAAAAGTAAACACCAATATACTAGGAAACACTTGGAAGGCCTGTATTATCCCAGTACACCGTCATCCGATAGTAACAACGTTCGGCTTAACGTTGTCATGAGGGGACAGACTTAATAACATTTATTTAACCTTTATATATAAATGAAACTTTGTTACACAAATAATAACGGCAAAATTGTACGTTATTGCTTATGCATTATACGGTTAACTCATTCACTCCTGTAATTTCATAATGAACTATATCAACCTTTAAACTGCTCAAATGTGTCTTCAGTGGTGAATGAGTTAAATAAGCTAAAAGTGGCAATTGCTTGTTTTTATCATGGTATTAATAAATCCTGACGGGTTTTTTAAAAACAATCACAACTATGTTTGCTTTAAGGGTATGTTTCACCATACTTGCAAGAGCATCGTTCTTGCTTTTGTTTTTGTCGAAACCGGTGACGCGCTAAATTCGTCATTGACAACAGTATATGTATTTTGATATACAATGTAAATGTATTAACTTCAAGTTCCAAATACCTTCTGTATCATACCATGTAAATAAAAAAGTTTTCGGGCCATGAGTGTACAAAGAGACAGTATTACAGGCGATGCCATGGAAACATATGCAGAAAAAACACTTAGGAGTTACAAATTAAACCGTCCTTTACTTAAGAATAACAAAAATTGTTTCTGGAAATGACGTTTCCGAAGACTGAACTTTACCATGAAATAACACTGGTTCGTTATTTGTTACCAAATATAGAGAGAACGGATATTGCCCTACCTTGTACACCATTGCAGTAATGCTCTCAGCGTAATATTCAATTTTGCGGCGTGCCTTACCTCACACGTGCAAGTGGCGCTATTATAACCTTTGGTACAAACGCGCGCGTAACGTCAACATTTATACAAGCTTGGTTTATCATGGTGTGATAGTGAAGGCTTGCTTTACAAAAAATGTTACTGATGACAACACTTTGTGTTTAAAAAAAAGGAATCAATGACGGTCGACGATAACCCATACTTACTAACAGGCTGGAATCGTTACTTTTGCCGGACAAAGAGGTTAATAGAAACAGACGTTATGCTGACAGGGCAGCGTCTAGCGTGAGCTGCTCTCTAGTGGGAATCGTATTTGGTATCAATATATTTTACAGTCTTGTAAAGAAAGTGCATAGGTGGCACTCTTGGCAAGGGATATTTTTGGTCCGTTTCTGAAAGATTAGTCCGGGGAGGCCTTCGCATGCTATGGAGTCTGTTTCCGCCTACATAACGCTTTGCCGCTGAAATACGTTTATAAACTAGTGTAATTTGCTTACATCAATGTAAAATTTTGTTGAATAGTCTGTTGAGTAATGCAGACTGTTTATATTATTCGAGTACGATCAAACTGAATTAGCAAGAGATTCCAAAGGAATCTTGGCGCCCAACATTGTAATATTTTCATTAGGGCTATGTGAATGTGATCTGCTCTCTTCTTTTCTCTTAACTGTTTGGTCAAGTCATGAAAACTGTTAATGCACCTTGAGGTAACTTTTGATCTCAACTTTATACTGCTATGTATAAAAGACAACCTTCATAGTGAGTTTGTCGGTTCCCATATTTACTGGTACAGTTCTTAATGTGGACTAAATAGAGGTCATCATTGCAATATGAAAAAGCTCTGTTAAGTACTTCATGCGACAATCATGTTTTTATGATCACTCTCAAAATAAAACAGCCCAACCAAGGACCAAGGGAAACATCAAGAATAGTGTAAGGACATCTCAGGATGTTAGGTTAAAAATAAACTGTCTTCATTAATATAGTTATAGAAATACCAACGATATACTGTTTACTAAAATATGACATTTAGAGGCTAGAGTCTGATCGTACTGAGACCTGATCCCGGAACCATGAAAATGCTTTTCCTGTCCTAAGAAGCTTGGACAGTCTTTACTTCATACTTTATAATTTCGGTAACACATATTAAAAATCAACATACCAGAGTCTGTAAAAATAGTAGTTTCTACTCCTGCTTAACGCTCAGCAATTTAGGAGTGGGACGACTGGTTCGCCAGTTGTCAGTATAATGTGACCGGGTTGGGTGTCCTGCTGGGTGTCTTCGGCAATATGTTTCAGTGAGGTAGCACTATAAAGTCGGCATCAGTTCCGCGCTATCACAAGGAGACAAAAAGAAACATATCGCAGCCTCCCAAAACACACACGCATACACTACACACATGCATATTGCACACAGGGGGAGGGGGCGTCCTTAAATGACTATAGCTATTGATATGACGTTACAAAATACTAAACCAAACCAAACCAAGCCAAGCCGTCTAGACTACGATGTTACGCATTTTGTCTTACTATTTTGGTCCTAAGTTAAACACAGTTCTTCTGTATTGGTGTGTAAATCTGTTACACACCTAGCTTGTTGTAATAGATTTTCTTAGGATAAGTATCTTAAGGAGAACAGTCATTCCAACCCCTACTGACAGTCTCAAGCATAGTTGCAATGACACTTATATATCCTCGGATTAGTTCTCCTGTTTAAAGTAAATTTTAAATTGCTTAATACAGATTCTTCATACATGAAAGAGTTACATTTGTTGTAATATATTTCTAGACATGTTCGGCACTGCACTGAGGAACCTTCAAATGCTTGATTTTCGGTGAAACTCAATTTGTGTTCTATGATGGATTACTTCTGTAAATTTGGACAGATAATCTCACTTTTCAAGGTCTGCAGAAAATGTTGATGAAGCTCTACTTTCGACGCTGATGCACATGACAGTAATGTATAATGAAATGATGATTTTTACATACAAAAGAAAGTATTAGCAATGTATTAAATGAAAGAAAATATAACAAAGGACCGAGTACGCTACCTTAAAGCAAACCAGCCTTTGGTTTGGTATCGGCTCCACAACACATACATACATGCACATATACACCACACACATCCCTAAATATCCTTAGCTGTTAAAATGACATTAAACCCTTTTACTGTCCATTAGTTACATAACATTATACATTGGCAGTATCTGCTGCTGATCGCACGCAGTTTCGGCTTTATAATTGTAACTTATGTCAGACTGTTAAACGCTGTTGGAAAGTCTCAAAACATTCAACAAGTTTCTTAGTGAATCAGAAGGAAATTGTGCGATTGGTTTCAATGAGCTGATGAACTATGGATCGATCTGGCGTAAAAAATAATAAGAAGGCACAAAAAAGTTGTTTCCTAGAACATAGATATGAATATAAACATTCATTATCTTTTTCTAGAACAAATTTCAACTCTGCAAAATTTGACTGCACAAGGTAAGGATAAATTCTATTTACGGTTTCTTATTAAATGCCTTTTGCCTTCCGTTACAATTCTAGAACAACAGTGATGTGTCCAGGTTTTAGGGAAAACGAAATATTAAGGTACAAGTATACAGTGTTTAAATGTCTGGCTATTGAAAATGTTTCTTTGTTCAGTAAAGCATGATTTGATCTGTCGTGTAGATTAGGTAACAGTTTATCAGTTCCCATGTTTGTTTAAGTATCATGTATATCTGAAAGCGAACTGAAAGGATTCTTCAGAATGTCAGCATTTTCAATAGTATAGGCAAAATCTGTTTCATTCGTTCTGTTTGTAAATGGGGAACGGACTGGGATGAGTCTATTTGTGTATTTTTCGTCGCATGAATCTTCACAATGACTTTGGAACTATAAAGTGCTTGTCTACTTACATTGGGGACTTCTTTTAAGGAATAACTCCTTTACATTTTTGAAGTTATTTACTTAATTTCGGTATCGTGTTACGTATGCTTACGAGTAAAAACATGCACTACATATAGCAAAACAAAAGTATTCTTCTGTTTCATTTTTTTCAGTTATATACCAGCCGATGATCGAAGCTATTCAGCCCCGTTTTCCTCTTAGTGATCCACTCTCAAACACTAACGATTGATTGTACTCATCATGCAATACGTGAATTGTACAGCTTAAGCAAGATACGTCATCTTTCGATTTAAAGCGACATTTGATATGTGATATATTTCGTTTTTTCATCAATATATGCTTTTAACGTTGTTATCAAATGTAAATGTCATCGGAAATATTACATGTACAATACGTTTTTGCAAGAAAAACATCTTTGTTTTGTTAATACCGACTTTGATGTGCATCCCTAGAACGTTTATTAATTATGTTCGGAATTACAGACATTGAATTAACACGGTCTTTTGTCTCTGAAAAATACGATAGTTAATAGCTAATAGTGTTAGTTAAGCGACGCCAAAAATAATGTCGCTACAAATCTGGAACGCGTGGCGTTTTATAGTTTCATTTTTTTACAATTAGGTCGTATTATGAAATGACATTAGCGTGGGATAAGCACTGTTCTCAAACTATTTTATTTCATAGGTCCTTCCGATCTGTCTTTTTTTCCTCGCAAATTGAACACCCTGGTCCAGTGTTTAAAGCAATCTTAGGTAATGATAACCAATTCGCACGCGTGTTGGGATACCTATTCCGTCTTTGCGTATTGCAGAGGTATTTTCTCTTGTGAGCAAGTATTGATTGACACTTAATTATATAATGGTTTCATCCTCTTTACACTTTCATGAAATAAAATACATTTTTATTTGACCCCTCAAGTATATCTCTATCTGTGGTGGCAATGTTTAATAAACAGGTCATGTACAGATAAACTATCTTTGAAATATGGTTTAGAAAGCCTTTACATGAGTACCATTTTGTTGACAATGCTGTAGTTTTGGCGTGGTCACCTTTTGCGGTAAATGTGTTGTCATAAATAAAATCACAATCCGTCGGGGACATACATTGCTACAACGTTCGCACACTCATAGCCTTGTTGTGTAGAAGAGAGTGTTGTCGTTGCATTACGGCCATAAACATGTGACATGCGCAAATAATTAAAACACGTCCAGTGATCAATTACATGATCACGAACACGTTTACTGGTATTTTCTCTATTGAACATTTTGAAACATCTTTTTAAAAGTCGATTGTTTACCTCATAAAATCAAATAGACAAAAATGTGAGAGGAAGGTCTGTCGATGTTGACGAATCGGATGCCCAGCGATTTGTAAACAAACTCGAACTAATAAATACAAGTTATATTCTCACATCAGATAGCTATTTCTGTGTCTGTTATACGACCTCGTGTTTCCTTGATGGTCAACTGATTGTAAAGTCGAGATGAAGTAAAATAACTTCATTGATAACATAAATTCAGTGGTGAAAATTAACATTTGTTTCTAGTGCACTTTCTGAGAATCAGTTACTGCGTGGTTTAAAAATCACATTCAATCCCCGAAGCAGTAAATATGCCTGGCTCATATGCAACGTAATTTCTGTGATGGATTAACCGCTACAGGTTACAAACAAATGCAATGGAGACTGAGAAATATAAGACATCTTTTCTTGCATGGAACATACGCAAATGCAAAAACCCTGGCCAAAGCGTAAACAATCTTGGCATGTCATGTAAAGGAAACCCTTGCATGTAGCGTTCATTTCAACCGAAAGTTAAATGTTAGCGATGACAGCCCGACCAGACGCCAAGCCTCGACAATTCTGTGCACTTGCGTGTAATATGCTTATTCGGAGCTAATCTACCGCAATTTGTAGCGTTAAGGAATGACTGCTCTCACTAAACTGCGTTGCTGTAAAAGTGAACGCTGTCGGTATATTTATTATACATAGTAGAACGTCAATTACTTTATATTACTCAAACAACATTATGTCTCTATTTTAAAAGATATATCAATCTTATTTTTTTTTAAAAACCTTATGTAATTTCTTTTTAAACAGTGCTAGTTACCCTAATGTTGAGGGATGTGGTGTTTACTACTATGGTCCCTCTAAATTAACACCTTGCGCGTCATTCTGCACTGAACACGAGAATTCTTCCTGTAACTTGTCAGACGTATTTTTTTAACGAAGTTTACAGCCAACAAGAAAATAGCCGTACAACACTTTACGATTTACATTATACGGACTCTAGCGACTGTAACTATGCCAACGTACAGCCTGGCCTTTTCAATATATCATTCTTTGTAAATAAGGCATTTATTAAACATTATGACAGGAAGTATTGTTCTGTGAAAAACGGACTGTACAGAGATACCATAATCAATAAGGTAACAGATGATAGTAAATAAAATTCTGAAGGCCTGTCTGTATTTTTGTTTGGGTTTAACGTCCTCGCGCAACAGACAGCGTCATATGAGGATGGATGCCTTGGGAGACACAATAGACAGGGTCATATGAGGACGGAGGCCTAGGGAGACACAACAGACAGGGTCATATGAGGACGGAGACCTAGGGAGACACAACAGACAGGGTCATATGAGGACGGATGCCTAGGGAGACACAGCATGAAACAGAAAGCAGTCAGAATAAAAGACAGGAAAGATAGGAAAGGTGAAGATCCAAAGCGTTACAACGGGGATATAAGATCAGGTTTGGTTTCTCTTCCATGTCTCCTTCGTAGAGGACACGGAAGAAAACCCCTGATTCCTCAGGGGCCCCACATTAGTAGCCTTTTACGATGCACGTGCAGTGGAAAGAAAACAAAGACAGGAAAGATAGGAAAAGAAAAAATCCAAAGTGTTGTCTCTCTGGCATGTCCCCTTCGTAGAATACATTGAAGAAAACACCCGATTTTGCAGGGGCCCCACATTAGTCGCCTTTTACGATACACATGTGGGATACAGCAAAACTATTCTCTTTATTTGTTCAATGCTCCATCCCCGATTCCGGGTGAAGGCCTGTAATATACAGGTTTTGTATCATACAGTGTTGGTTTTAACCAACCTTATCTTGACTGCCATTGAATACAGCAACAACACAAGTTATTTTTGTATTAAAAATCTTATAGTTTGCGAAAATTATATGAAATGGTGTATTCACTTCAGATCACGTCAGTCAAGTAATTAAACAAACATACAGATACATCTGCTTCGAGTGAATGCCTAAGTTATAGACACTATAGTACAACAAATACACATGTGTTCCGAATGATTGCACACGTAATACATTTCAGTGCAATCCCTCTGGTATGGGAGGTTCGCAACGCGGAAACCTGTAGTGATCACATGTGTTTCAGATTATTTTTATAACAAAATTTCGACGCAGCCATTAAAACCACCCTGTACAAGATGTTGCGGTTTAAATAGGCAGCTACTGCTGACACGTATACTTAACGTAATGATGCGTTGGTTTGACGTAGGTGCATATGACCATAGAACATGTGCTAGTGCGCGTGTTAGTGTCGGCCATCTACTAGTTAGTACTGTAACGCTCACACTATTCCTAAGCTAAATTGATTGTTTTTATTGGGTTTACCGTCTGTTTGTTTGTATGGGGCTAATTAAATGTCTATAAGTTTATTTGTATGGGGCTAATTGTCTGTTTGTTTGTATGGGGCTAAATGTCTGTCTGTTTGTTTGTATGGGGTTAAATGTCTGTTTGTTTGTTTGTATGGGGCTAAATGTCTGTTTGTTTGTTTTGTATTGGGTTAACGTCTGTTTGTTTGTTTGTATGGGGTTTACTGTCTGATTGTTTGTATGGGGTTAAATGTCTGTTTGTCTGTTTGTATGGGGCTAAATGTCTGTTTGTATGGGGCTAACTGTCTGTTTGTTTGTATGGGGCTAAACGTCTGTTTGTTTGTTTGTATGGGATTAAATGTCTGTTTGTCTGTGTGTATGGGGTCAACGTCTGTTTGTTTGTTTGTTTGTTTGTATGGGGTTTAATGTTTGTTTGTTTGTATGGGGTTTAACGTTTAGTTCATGTTTTTATTGGGTTTAACGTCTGTTTGTTTGCATGGGGCTAATTAAATGTATGTGTGTTTGTTTGTATGGGGATAAATGTCTGTTTGTTTGTATGGGGTTAAATGTCTGTTTGTTTGTATGGGGCTAAATGTCTGTTTGTTTTGTATTGGGTTAACGTCTGTTTGTTTGTTTGTATGGGGTTTACTGTCTGATTGTTTGTATGGGGTTAAATGTCTGTTTGTCTGTTTGTATGGGGCTAAATGTCTGTTTGTATGGGGCTAACTGTCTGTTTGTTTGTATGGGGCTAAACGTCTGTTTGTTTGTTTGTATGGGATTAAATGTCTGTTTGTCTGTGTGTATGGGGTCAACGTCTGTTTGTTTGTTTGTTTGTTTGTATGGGGTTTAATGTTTGTTTGTTTGTATGGGGTTTAACGTTTAGTTCATGTTTTTATTGGGTTTAACGTCTGTTTGTTTGCATGGGGCTAATTAAATGTATGTGTGTTTGTTTGTATGGGGATAACTGTCTGTTTGTTTGTATGGGACTAAATGTCTGTTTGTTTGTTTGTATGGGGTTAAATGTCTGTTCGTTTGTTTGTATGGGGTTAAATGTTTGTTTGTTTGTTTGTATGGGGTTAACGTCTGTTTGTTTGTTTGTTTGTATGGGGTTAAATGTCTATTTGTCTGTGTGTATGGGGTTAACGTCTGTTTGTTTGTTTGTTTGTATAGGGTTAAATGTCTGTTTGTTTGTTTGTTTGTATGGGGTTAAATGTCTGTTTGTTTGTATGGGGTTTAACGTTTAGTTTATTGTTTTTATTGGGTTTAACGTCTGTTTGTTTGCATGGGGCTAATTAAATGTATGTGTGTTTGTTTGTATGGGGATACATGTCTGTTTGTTTGTATGGGGTTAAATGTCTGTTTGTTTGTTTGTTTGTATGGGGCTTAATGTCTGTTGTTTGTTTGTATGGTGTTAAATGTCTGTTTGTTTGTTTGTATGGGATTAAATGTCTGTTTGTTTGAATGGGGTTAACGTCTGTTTGTTAGTTTATATGGCGTTTAACGTCTGATTGTTTGTTTGTATGGGGTTTAACGTCTAGTTTATTGTTTTTATTGGGTCGTAAGAACAGAAAAAAGGAGTCAAGTGCTGAAATCGGGCATCAGGTTAATTTGGCCTCTTTAATGTCCTCTGAGCAGAAGAAATAGGAAAATAATATAATGTGAATAACCATAAACAAGTGTCAACGGCGCATTAATTGTATTGAACAAAATCGTCCTACTTTAGAACTTTACAAAATGTTTCAAACATTTGTTTGAAATTGGCGATATATTTATATGTCTGATTATAAATTGTTGATCATACGCATGACAGTAATGTTGATCTTCCTTTCGTAAATATAAGCAGGTATGCCGTAAGCATGACCTATGCGCAGTCGCCAAAAGATAATCCCTTTCTGAGGTCTGTTCTGCTAGACGCATACGAAGCCAAATCAGATTGTTTAATTTAAAGACTTGCAAAACAGCATTCATATAACCCTATCGATTAACGAAACCTTACATTGTACCTTGTTTTTCAAAAGTAAATCACACGTAGCATTTGTAGGTTAAGTGTTTGTGGTCTAGTCTCGCCTCAATTTATGTCAGTAAAATTTATAAAGAAGTTATTGAGTCACAAACGTACATTACGAGAAAGCGACCAAAATAAAGAAATCTTACCGTTTGAATTTCCGGTATACTTAACGTTATATTTTTTCAAGGTAATTGGTAATTAAATCTGGATGGATCTTTCCCTCTGAAACACGCGAATACCTTGCGAAATGTAAGTAATTATTAATTTTATACTTTGCGATGGTTATATCTTGCTATACAACATATTGAGAATATGACAACAATGTACTTGTTTTTCCTGGACACTAAAGGTCCAACACGATGTTATTTCCGGCCGACAAATAACAAACGGTTCCGATTGAATCAAGCCCCACTCTTATCACAGTAGACAATATACAGACTTCGAATTAGCACAAGCAGTGTTGTCCAGCAGACGACTTAATTTGTCCCTAATCCGACCAGATTGGAAACGTAAATGTTACGATCGGAGTAATTAATTGAGCTTGGGCCGGGCGGTAAATAGCGCCGCCACATACTGCGGAGGCCAATACCGTGTGTTCTCCCGCCCTAATCATGTTAACGAAGTTCTCGAGATTGCGAGAATTCCGAAACGAGAGCTGATTCTAAATAAACTTGTGTTGAATCTGCAGACAGTTTAATGGAAGCTTTCAGTTATGTCAAGAACCACCCCACTTTATCTTACTGTGGTGTTTGGTTATTGTTTAACGGCAAATCGACACAACAAAGCCGCTGACCAACGGATATTTATTTTTTCTCACTCTCTAACTAACCGACAATTTTTCAATAATGTTTCCCTGAGCACCCTTCTTCCGACGATGTTTGGCTTTTAACTATCTGAAACTGTTGGTCTGTTTCAGAGTCACGATAGCCACTTTTAATAGTTACGTTCACGTTTGTCCTTTACTATTTCCTGTATTTGATGTCATTTTCATTTTACTTTTGATTATGTCGTCTATTCCTTTGGTTGATGTGCCGTTAAGCACGTAATGATAATAATTGCTTTTTTTTTCGAGGATGTTAAACCTCAAACACGGAGCAAACAGACCAAGCTGAAAACAAGAAGCGGTAGGGTAGAAGAGAAGAGAGGCATATTATGTATCGGCCCTGTTATGGCAGTATGGCCCATAAATCTGTTTTCCAAGCCCCTAACGGAAAGATTTAGCGTTGAAAAGTCAGTAACAAAAGTTCCGCTACAAATCTTTATACCTTTTTATATACAGTTGTTGGATCGCACAACGTTACCCGATGTGCGATGTGCGCACGCACTGTGCACGACGCGTGCGCGATTAAAATCTGGACGATTATTGCTTTCGCACATTTGTGCGGACGATGGACGATACGGCTTTGTGTTTAAACATATAAACTTGGTTCTTAAGTATATTTCTATATTCTAGCTACATATATAATATGGTCTTTCTGTCGATATTTTCTTAAATTTAGAGATGTTGCTTTATGTGTTTTTAACTCTTTCCGTACCGCAACTCCTGTCCGGATTTCGTACCGGATGTACTTATTAGACTCGCCCCCGCGCATATAACAAAATGGCGGATTTTTAATGTATTTTTTAGACTAGGTGTAACTGCCGCAAGAATTAAACAGGTAACTGTGAACAAATATTGTTATTGTTTCATGTTCTGGTTCATAGACAAACAGTTCTTAATTTTCGCAGCATAATGACTAACTGGCAGCTGATAATGACTGAGAAATCGACATTTGTCTTTCAATAAACGATACGATTCCTTGTATTTAACACAGCGTTGTAGTGCAGGTTTCCAGTGGGGTTTGATTATGGTTACGAATGTGGAGTCGTTGATATTTTTCTAAATACAAGTAGATTTCGTCAAGACTTATATTAGAATATTCAAATTTACTTCCATAAGTCTCAACAAATATCTGATGATGAATTTACGAGTGTTCGTATCGAATTAAGTTGCCGCCATCTTGTTTACATTTGCCGCCATCTTGTTTACATCTTGCGGCAAATGCGAAAACATTAAGTCACATAATAAAAAAGTGTACTCTGCACAACTAAAATTATTTCTTCCAAACTGATGGGTTCTGATTTTAGCGACAATTAAAGGTTTTTTCGCGACAGTCTCGTGCGATAACCAACTAAACATCAGGCAGGTTACATCAAAGTCTCTTGTCGTGTGTACACGACAACGGGGATGAGACGGCCCTTTATTTTGTCGTCTGTACACGACAACGGGGATCAGGATGACATATTGTTGTCGTGTGTACACGACAACGGTACGGAAAGAGTTAAACGACCTAAATCGACACATGTAAAATAACACATATTGACCTGTCACGTTTACAGGTAAATAAAACCACTTTGTACCTGTACCTGGACCGTAGTCTTTTCCCATCCAAGGCTCTTACGTAACTCACCAATGAATGAAAATCTATGTGAATCGGAGCTTAAGGTCAAAACAAAAACAAATAACAAATAGTTAACGTCCAGTTGTGTTTTAATGACGGTCAAACGGTTTCACATATCATGCACAGGCCAGGCAAACTCCTGGCAATCATCAAAATTATAATTACCTGTTATGTTACCCGGGAGGTAAAGCCATTCCTGACAGTGTAACGGTCAATGTAATGCTGTGTAACAGGCATTGTAAAATCCTAATTTATTTCATGAGTAATTTATATATGCAGTGCTCCTTATTCCATACGACGTGTTCCGACTTTTTTCATTTCGTAATAGTGATAAACCAATTCTACCAAATGGAACATTCGAGCGGAAAGAAGCGCACAACGGGGCGAACGATTGTTAAATCACACAGTTGTGTGCACCATGTGTGCACGATGTGCGTACGGTGTGTGCATGATGTATGCTTGACGTGCGCACGCTATTTTTGATGCGTTGTGAGATCACACAACTTTTATATAAAAAAGTAAAGCTGGGACAGTCATATACTAGGTATACCTACCTTTAAATATTCCCATGAGCAGCGATCACATTTTGGTATTGAAATAAGGACCACTCACTCTTGGGTGGGCAGATGAACATTTTCCGATACTCACCAAAAGGACTTTAAAGTTCCTAAATATCCCAATCAGCTGTTTCATTTTTCAACAATGTCAATCTGACTACAATACAACGCATCCCAGTGTGAGATTGACCTTTGATTGAGATTAGTAGGACTTCAATTTGGAGGTATGGCTTCCTCTCGTGGTCTGTCTGAAACCTTAGACAGTTTAACTTCATCACATTTGACAATATGTAGGTTTACCAATTATATTCGACCAGACCTGAACCATATTGACAATCCGACGCGCTGTAAAGATCTTGTATTCTCAGTCCCTCCAGGAGACATATCTCCATATGTCATATCAGTGTACCCGTGATACACAGCTGCTCACAAACATATCGCGCATCTAGGAGAAAATGTGTTAAAACATTGTAGATGTTTACTTTATGTGGTAACCAGTCCGTCAGGCGACAAAACCTAATTAACAGTTTTGATTTCCTTTTTGTTTTGAATGGAAAAAAAGAAAGCTGTTTCTCTTTAAATGAATCTTCAGCTACAACTTAAAGATTTTATTGTATGGCCGCTACTTGGGAACACAAAAGCAACAAACATCAGTGTGCTTAACCTATGGAAATATTTGGAATACTGTTATTCTTATTGTAGCTTTACTTCAACTTGTGGTAATGATAAAGCGATTTTAGGACGGTAGATACACGAAAACCTAACGGCGGAATTAACGAGGGGGAACGGTCGGGTAGGAAATGACCATGCTATCGTGTCCAGAATATAGTCGGACCGTGAGATGGCATTGAAAAATGGCATCAGGCAAGTGCAATGGTTTTCGTATCCCCTTAAGATATGTTGTCCAAAGGACTATCAGTGTATTGGTTTCGGTACAACAACGTAGTTCTACATTGCTTTATTGGAAACAGACAACATTATTTTTTTGTCATTTTCGATTGACACTTAGAAATCAGTTGATTAACCAAAATATAGCCCATTGCCATTTTAATATAAACACATTACTTTATGTGATGAGTAAACCAATGCATTTGTACTACAATGTATATCAGAGTACATTTTCAAAACTAAAATATTTGTTTAATCATAACTATACCTGGTACGGTGGGGACATGGAGACACACTATATGGATTGTTAATACGTTTGTTTGATGATTTCAATGACTGTACATATACCATACCGAAGTTGTAAGAAGAATGCTTATATAGGCTTTGCTTGACGCCCTATTCCTTTGCGTATTTTTAGCAATAACGTTTGTTGAAATGAAATAGACAGACAACATATTTCTTCTATTATATGTGTGAAATACTATACATGCAATTGCAAAGCTATCAACATCTGCTGTAAAACATGTAACATATTGGTTTGAGAGCCCTTACAACCATGTCAAAACGCTGCCCATGTTTACGGTGCAGTATAGTGGTTGTTTAATTATTTTTTGCGAGATAATGTGTCTTTAAACGTAGGCTTTACTATCTTTCGAATCTTTCTCCTGAATGATTGTTTCCTTGAAATGCTATAGTCAGCAGGTCGATACAAACATAACGACACACACTAATTAGTGACGTCGCAAACACGCAGACAATGAGACCCCCACAAAATATTATTATGTCCAATATATATCCACGTAATGAGATTTGTTGCCTAATAATCATGTAATGATAGTGCCGTCTGCACCGGAACGAAGGGTTTAACGCCCGCCGCTTATTTAAATATTCAAATGAGTAGCTAGCCTGGAGGATAATATGGTGTTTTTTCAATTCATAATACTTCTTCAGTATCCTTTAAATATTTTAAGAATTCTTGGTTTAGGGATTCCAGTGATTAACACATTACAAATACTGCCACCGGTTAGGATGTCTTGCTTGAATAAAGCTATGATGGTAGAAACGAAATCACTCTGAACTTGTCTATTGAGATTTTTATGGATTTTGTATGCAGATTTACAGACGGATTTTGACCATATGATAACCAATTTGCTTGACATCATGTTAAATAATGAATGCGTCAACATCACAAGTAGCTTGAACCTACAAGGGCCAATTTCAAAAATCCGCCCTGTAAAAAATTAGACCTGCTGTTTCTCATGAGATGCCGTGAGATGCTACTAACATGGTGCAACTGCAGACTCCCGAGCTTTTTCTGTCTTCTTTTAGGTGAATCTGAAGAAACCAAACTTAGTCTCTACTGCCTCCATCGTAACACTTAGGATCTTTGTTCCATTTAATTTTTTTTCTTTTCAGCGTTGTGTTCTAGGCATTCGTCTTCATGATTTAAGCTGATGCAAGAACGTGAATAGAGCTAAATATCATAAATATCAGTTACGTAACAACCGCATCAGCTATCATACCGCGACAGCAAATCATACCGCGACAGCAAAACGCACCTCAAATGTTTCAGACACGTTCAGAACCTTACTTTACGTAACTTACGTCAGACCTGATCATGTCTGGTGTAAATGAGATTTCGATTTCCCCTATCCGAGAGGAGAAAAGATAACCCGTTATGGTGATGGAAAATGATTCTATTAGAGGCTTCAATTTCACAATGTATAAGTCGACGCCGCAGACAATGCTTTCAGCACTGTATGTCGGTAATTACTGGTTGTGTTTGATGGTTTTCTGGTGTGTTGCAATCCAATGACGACCTTACTCCTGTTGTGCCATGCTACATTAGCTTAACGCTGTATAACATTCATATTTGCATCGACGAGGGGTTCAATTTGTTAGAAAATCATCGATTCAAAATTAACACCATCGAACTCCAAACATGGTCACATATATATTTGTGGTGGAAGTTTACCAAAATCTGAAAGTTTGGGTTATATTTGACGTGTTAAAAAGCAGAGGAAGCTTGGAGAACCCGGTACATGATGTGATAGATAATGACAGGGTGGCTTGCGTCAATATATCTGTGCATTGGTGCCGAAGTCCGGTTAGATTAAACACTACCATCGCAATTGTTCTAATCACATTTCCGTGTCAATTTTTAGCAGGAAATAATTGATAATTTTTGTTACGCCAGCACAGCCAACAGGCTAAGAATCCTTTAAAGTTAGTTCGTCACAAATCAAAACTGTAACAATAACACAATAACTCTTGTCACCGAGAGGGAGTTAGGTTTGCAGGCTTCCATCTCACGTTTCATGGTATCAAGACAATCCTGAAAATAGCACAATAACTCGATGAGATGATAATACTGTAGGAGTCGCCAAAAAGTGGTAATGCGGTCTGAATTGGCGCTTCAGCATCGTTTAATATCATATTTTTATGATTTATGAAGCACGTAAATAACTCTATATCATATTACTGGAAAATGTGGATGCACATAATGGAATCGCGTTACTTAGATGCGATAGAATCACTAAGGAAGGCAGTTAAGTGAAAAAGTAAAAAAAAAAATGAAATTTGTTTACCACGTATCCAAGTGATACAAAGTGCTTGATAGAATAACGTGTTTTTACGCAGGCTCCTATAATACATCAACGAAATGAAAATTCAATAAATTACTGTATGGGTATTTCGTACAGTTTTACGATAGCACTGCTGCGTCATCGCGTACATACCGGAATTAAATCAGCTGTCCCAACCACTTCTTTGTCATGTCCATCGTAACATGTACATAATAATCTATTAATGCTTTATCATATTCCATGGGAAAGTGTATGCTGTCATTGTAGAGTAGTTCCTCTCCTTAATAACCCCGGGGATAATCCCAGTATCGTTGATCGCGTATGTACAGACTACGTAACACGATTTGTAATAAATCAAGAGTATAACTCAGTTTTTATTGAAATTGAGAAACCGAGAAAGATTGCTGTTTTGCAGAGGAATGCAATTCATCAACATGATCATCTTTCAAATTTTAATCAAACTTATTTGGAAAAAGATTGGAAAAACAATGTAGTCACAGGAGTGCTAAATGTATGTTCGCAGAAACGAAAAGCTGTTTTACTTCTTAATAAGCAATCTGTAGACGTGTTTTGTAACGCTTTTACACAATTTAATACCAATCCATGAAACGAAACTGTGCAATTTAACTCATCTAACTATCGCTGTCGCTGTAGATGAAAGAAACCTGGAATAATTGTACAGTCTCTTCATGTCCCAGCTATGCGTTCTTTGTATAACGGTTGCGCGAATAGTGGTCATGTTAAATCTTGCTGTTGGTTTTAATTATAATTGTTGTTTTTCTTAAGAAAATTATGTAAAGCGAGTTCACTCTAATTTGAAAATCACATATCGAGCGCCATAGTAATAAATATTAGTAGTTGTCGACCTTCTTTCTACCAAAACGTTTTTGACTTTGTCCATGATGGACATTCTTGTTTTACAAACAAAGAGTCGAGCCCGACCGGAACGAATTCGAGGGGGTGAGTTTACAAATTGATATAAAATAATACCCACAAGTTTATTGCCAGCTCTGTCCAGATTCAATTCCATAATAATATTTTTATAATGAAAGCTTGGTGTTTTTGAAATGCAAGCATCTCTTATGATAATTCATCACTGATGAATATCAAACGGAACCAATCTCCAAACAGGCAAGTTCCATATATTGCTGAGGATTTCACTCAATAAAACTGACGGAAGTCATTAATCCGCCAGTTGATCAATACTTTAGTTTAACGAATATATTGCAATTCAATGTATTTCATGTGAGTTGATAAAAAGCTACAGCTGTAAAGCAATTAGTGCTAATTGCTGATTTCCGTACAAACGAAACGTCTACTGGGTTATTATATATAGTGAATGATCGAATTTGAAGAGTTCCGTTTAATGCCTAACTTATTTCCATGATTTTATAACTACGCGGTACTGATTTGTTGGTCTGATTGGCGAGTATTCTGAATATCTCCCGGGTTCTTGCGTTCCTTCCTGTTACGATTAATTGTCATGTCTCTATTTATTGACCATAGCTGTTGATATTACGTTATACAATACTAAACCAAACCAAATCAAACCAAACTATCTATTTGATTGATACAAAGGTCAGGCACAACTAATAATACACCGGACAAGATAACATTCAGGGTCCCAAGGTTAACGCAAAGGTCACTTGCTATTTATAGGTCAACCATTGGTATTTTGACAATAAGACATACATATTGAAAACAAGTAATTGATACAGTATGCGAAAAATTACTAATATGGCTGTTCCGTCCTTCCTGTGATCCTTGAGTGACCCTTTCATCTGTGGACATCTCAATGCATGATCTTTGCCGATTTAAGGCTGCGAAACTCTGAACAAAATACAAATTATAATACATAGAAATAACCGACCTAGGAATATTGTTTTTCTTTTTGTGACATTCTAGCTCGCTTTTCACGTTCTTTCCGTTCGGTTAGCGTTGTATGACGGATAAACCAAGATTCGAGTGTGTAAGGTATTTGATCCGGAATGTCACACAGATACATGATTTATCGACGCAATTTCTGATTTATGAGATCCAACGAAATGAAAAGTAGTCACCAACAATGCATAATCGAGTATGCATAGGCTATTCTTTACGATGCATTTTTTCTCCAGAAATCGGCGATGATATCTATAAAAATCACGTTTTAATGTAACAGAGGGAAGCATTGTAAGATCACTATGCATGTACCGATTCCACTCCAAAATACCCCGTGGACACAACAAATAAATTCGAAGTCTCCTTGGCTTACAACTCGGTGCATTTGATTTTCTTCTGATCGGCAATCCAATTTGCGGAAATAATTAACCAATGATAGGATCTTTGGAATATCAAACGCCGATTGCGTGTATTTGGCACTCTATGAATCAAATGAAACAGAGGAACTTGAATATGAAAGTGTACGGTGTGTCTGTGAAAGCCTGATGATTAATTACGAAAGTATACAGAACATCTGCATACACAGATCTGTATGTTTGAAAACAAACGAACGAAACTAAATCAAATAGCTTTTGATGTTTTGGTTTTATCGGCGAATTCCACACAGAGGACGTGGTCTAATAGGAATGTGGCTAGAGAAAGGGTTTTCACGGAATCAAAGATTTTATTTTTGGACAAGGCCGCCGGGGAAACATACTCCCTGTTCTCGCTTGCAGATATAGTCCAGTATCACGGCGTGACCCAGAAAACAATCATCCTTGTGACATGTCAGTAGATATACTGTTAAATATAGAAATAAATCAGGCCAAAAGACGAAGATTGGCAGAACGTAAAAATCGGAAGATAATTACGGAAGAATTTTTGTTTAAAGTACTTTGAGGTGTGTCTGGTTCCCTCTAATAACCTTTTCGGCGTTGGCGCTGTTTTCCACATCTGTGTGATTGACCTATCAAAATAACGAAAAAAGTGCCAAACAGACGCAGATGTGAAACGGTTTTGTCTATAAAACAGCTTGTACATTGTTTTTGATACACGGAGGGACAACTGCTGATTTTCTATATTGTTGTTAATAGAAATGACGTAGTAATCAAGTCTTATGTTATGAAACCAAACCACTCATTGATTTGGTACAATGCAAGTGGTATTTACACCGTTCATAGCTTAAGAATGATCCACATACAAATCAGATTCATATGTGACTGTGTGATTACGTCTGGTTAGGGACGCTGTTACGGCACGATTTCTCACAGAGAAATAGGGTGAGAAATCGTGCTCAAATTGCTACGTTCGCAACACGAGTTCTCGCCCCGACACGATTTCTCACAGACGCTCACTAGATATTAGAAATCGCGCTTTCATTATTTAATCGCTTTCAAAAAGAGGGATAATATTGCATTTAAAATCATAAATATAAATATCAATCTCAATGAAATCAGTGCCAATGAATCACCTCCGTGGGCTACTTTCTAGTTAAATAGGTATCATGTCAGGGGTCTGGTGTATATTTATATTGCTCTCCAACTCTTATTCACATAAGCTTGCTCACTCATACTCAGGTATGAAATCAATTACATTGTAATGTAATACATGGAATTAATACTGATTTCATTGCAACTATGCAATTACAATTACACATAGCTTGTAAAATAGTTAATTATATCACAATTTATTTCCGAACGTTCACGTAGTTTATTACAAATATGCATTCCTGTCTTCTGTATATAATAATTATACACATATGTATGTCTGCGACAATAGTTAACATAATGTCAACGTGATGAGAGTTGCATTTGATAATCATAAGTGTTTAGAACTTTGTGTATGATAGTCTCTACCTGTCTGGACGTGCATCTTTCTCAGTATAATGTGACAGGAAGAAATGGCATAACATTTCACTTTAACGTCAGCTATCGCAAGGGGGCAAATATACCAATATACCTTGTCCCCAGCACGCATACATTACTCACCTTGAGACCTGTCTTAACATGTTCATAGCTGTTCAAAGGACGTAAAGCCCTATCAAACAAAACCTAAACCTGCCATAATAAATCCCGGTCTACTTGAGCTCACTTTGAGACATGTCTTTTAATTTCATAGCTGTTCAAAGGACGTAAAACTCTATCAAACAAAACCAAAACCTGCAATGTTAAATCGACGTTCTACTAGAGCTGAGATTGCAGTATTACACATTAAGCTTGAGATATCCATCTTCCATAATGCCGGGGGAGCAGCTGGTCGATCAAGACAGTATTCAACTGGATGGCTTTCCACCTCATAATTGATATATGATTGATGTCGTTATGGTGGAGGGGCTGAGGCCAGGAAACTGAGGAAGTCATCAGTTTTAAATTATTTTAAGGTGCTGACATTTCAATTTTAGCTGTCTAATTTTAGAGCTTTGTTCCTAAAACGTTGGACATTCAAATAATTCTCTCTTTTTCTCACCAAGCTGCTTTTAACCTCGGGTCTAACAAAGTAATAAGGATATACACTTCCTCTGTCACATAGAGAAATGATTGTGACTTGATAAACGAGGTCAAAGCAGAGACAATTTTGGAACTACAGTCACTAGACAACTGATTGATTTGGTGTCTCAGTGTAACGATCATGGGTGTTTCTACCTGTGTACATATGCTTACCTAAAAACAATCAACATAAACACAAGCTGCCTTTGGCAAGTACATGTACCTTTGCAATGTTAGTTATTACTCATTACCAGCGCTTCATACGGGTTATCATTATTCACTGATGTGGTACAAGTAGAACCAGCATATCTGTACAAACTACATTGTGTGGATATATACATGTAATCATTGCAAGCTCTACCTGTTCTTGTATATACTTTTACTTCAAAATTGTTCAAGCGACCTTTATCAACATATAGAGATTTAAAGCTTACATTATTTAATAGTAATATTGTATCATATAAATACTGACTCATGAATATAATTTAGTATTTTGAAAGGATGAAAAGATATATAGAGGATGATTTCCCGTTGAATAACATATATTGCTGAATAAGAACAATTACAGTCACTAAAAGCGTAAAATTTATCACCGGGTTCTAATGACGTCATGCTTTGCTGTTTTCTAATACGATTTGCCGATATAATTGTTGTCATTTAGGTATATATCTTAATATCGTAGTGTATATACCAAAAATGGACATAAACAAAAACATATCCACCCGTCGATTCATCTGCAGTTCAAAACAAAAGCTGTGCCAGAAAATAGAAAGAAAAACATTTTGATTGGTCAATATAGAGTTAATATTGGACCCTATATCACAACCTGTAACGATATTACATTTCTTATTTCTGTTATTTTACTGGTACAAATGTAGACAAATGCATATTGTACATCGTACATAATATATGTCATTGAAATAATCAGTGCATTGATTTTAATACGCCTATTTGAAGTGTAATTAAATTATCGTTTTAAACATTTTTTTTTTTAAATCAATAAATTTTCAATTACATATTACATTTAGTTATATTGTTCATGAATTGTACCTAATTGCCGTTACAGTTTTAATGATCCCATTCTTGATCATTCTTCAACTTAACGCCAGCAGTTAAAGCGGAGTTACAATGATGTCTTAGCTGGTTTAGGTGACATCACGAACAGTTCCAATATCAATCGAGCAGCCATGATATTGTGAGATGGACTTTTAATACCCGTCATTTCCCCTCGTACCAGTATATGTACAGAGGCTCTCTATCTTATTCTTACTGCACCAAAGTCGCCAGAGAACATATATCCTTTCATTGACGAAAAAAAATTGATCAACCCATTATGCAACACTAAAGATATTGCGTTTCTTATTTCACTCTCCTATATGTTCTTTTTATGTTTTTTATGTCTCCGTAGGCACCCGTCTTCATATCACCTATATTTTTTCCGAGAACACAAAACAAACATAAATTCGCAAAAAAATACTTTTTCCGTTTGGTTCGATTTTATTTTGTTAAACGTCCGATTAAAAGCTAAGGACATGCCTCCATGTGTGTCACTTTTTCCGTAAATTAATCAGCGTATTTGGCTTAAAGGCGTTAGCGGGTTTGACTAATTTTCACAACTTTTACATAGTATGGTCCGTAATCAGCCTAGTGTGTTAGAGTGTTCTAGCACTTGTTGTTGGAATTTTCTGTGAATTGTAATACTTCTGAAAAAGTCACCATTACTTTAACATTCTAAGGATGCTGTAGCCTTCATATTTTGATTTTTTATATAGTTAATTAAATAATAGCAAACGCCAGCGTGATCCCTTAACGCAAGTCTTGCGTGTGGTGTAGTCATTTGTTAATACTGTCGTCATACGATCTAAGCTGTTTAAAAGTAGTCAAATCCGATTAAACCAATCACGGACTTGGATGTATAGTATAATTACTCCATTTATGATACATAATCATGTAATTTATACATTGTTTTAGTTTTTGTGTTTTTAAGCTATGTGTGACTCATCATGTATTGCTTCACACGAGTTCAATGTAAAGACATCCATGAACGTATCTCGTCATACTAATCAAACATGTTTATAGGCATTTATCCGTTTACGTCCCTAACATGCCATATGTAGCTCGTGCCATCGCTTGAAGAAACCATTACAAAGTGAGGTCTTCTTTGTAAAGGCAACGTAATATGGATAGTGCGTATTTCCTGCTACGTGACATCTTTGGACCATCATGAGATTCATCTTTTCATTCGCATTCTTTTTTAAATATATCGGTGTTGCTGCATTATATGTGATGCTGTCTAATAATATTACACTAGCCTCTGTCGTCCGGTGATGTCCGAAACAAGGACAACGTCTGTGATTATCTTTGTAGATATATCGGCTGTCAATATGTTTCAATCAACAACGCAGAGCATGAGCGCGTTCTAGCCACACAAACATCAGCCAGATTCAGTACCAAAAATAACTCCCCGCCAAGCTCGTGAACTATTCTACGAAAACATATCAGCCTTATCCCGTTGTTCTCAAACAACATTCCGACGCATTACAACCAAGCATTTTAAAACCCGATGCAGACTGATGAGTATCATAATTGAAGGTTTAATTGGTAAAATTCAATTACCATGTACTTAAACTAAATGTTGTTTAAATGGGCAATGGATTGAAAATTGTATTATTTTAACAAATCTTGTTTACGCATATTCGTAACGATAAATACAACAAATCTATACACCCTCAAAATCCCTTGGCTGTAAATATCATACTAAACCTAATAAATCAAACATTATTGTCATTTCAGTAAACCCTCGATACTATGCTACTCCATTAGCTAGGTTCCGTCACTCTCGGCATTTGCTCGATATTTTATCACACCCTTTGAAACGCCAAAGTTGAGCAGGAAAAAATGCTTACAGTAACGGAAAATGGTTACTTTCCATGTATGAATGGCGCCAAACTGACAGCGTCGTGAAGACAATATCTTTACCGATATCGGTACTATTATCACACCCTTTATAACGCCAAAGTTTAGCAGGGCAATTGTTGACTGTAACAGATAATTTAAAAATGTTCATTTTCCATGCATCAATGGCGCCACGCTGACAGAGTCGCATTGACAATATCCTTACCGTTATCGGTACAGCTAACTCATCAATAATGTCGAAAATCGGTCGATATCTCAGTATGTTTCTTGAAAGTGCATTTGATTTAATATCACAATGATACATCACATCAACTTGCCAACTACATTTATTGTACGAAAGTATGCAGTGGGATTAAGGAGAACTTTTATCCTCCAAACCTGCATAGGTTGGTCAGTTTTCGAGATTACGCTTTCGCGAAAAATAAAGCATCTACATTATACCAGTGAGAACGTATTTGACCTTTAACTCTGATTTCAGAAACCGGACGCAAATCACGCACACATCAGCATTGAGTTTATGAGAATTATACGTGATTGCATGTGTACCCCCCTCATGAAGCTTCCTATCTTAGTTAAAATGTGTACCTTGTGCGATCTCTGGTTTATTCTGCCAATATGTTTATAATGATGAACAGTTTTAAATTGATGGTTTCTGTTAGTGAGAAATGTGAAGTACTTTTACAGACCACGCCCATGTGTGTTACCACATTCCAGTTTATTATCACGGATGTTCCAGCGGGTACAATAACGTTCTTCACACGACTTCTATAACATAACTTCACAATTAATGTCAGTGGAAATGTTACATTTATCTGCTTTTTAATTAGTACACATCAAATGTTAAATCAAATCATTGCGAGTTATTTTGACGATGTAATTTACAATTTTTTTACAAATTTAACTGTTAAGATAAATCAAGACTTTACTTTTTTTATTGTTTTTTATTCTCAACACTTCTGGTTCTATATTAAGAAGGACATAAGAACGTTGTCTAAACCTGTAATAATATTCTGGAGGTTTCTACATTGAGACAGAAGCATTTTAGACATGTTTTTCCGGAACGAGTATTCCTGACGTAAGCACATTTTCATTCTGGATATGAGTAATCTAGCTTTCCATGGTACATATGAAAAAGCAAAGCCTAAAAAGAGCGTTGCTTGTGTTGATCTCTGATTTTACTGATTCAGGATGAGATAAAACTGATTTCAGAACGAGATAAAATATACTTTATTTAAAGTCGGCAAGTCGAGGAATACCACTAAAACACAAGCTTTCAGTGTGTTCCACGTTTGACCGTAAAACAATAATCTGATGTTGATCAGGTATCATCTTTAATGAGGATAAGTGCATGAACTGTGATGTCTTGTAATGGTGTTCCCAGTGGGCATATCTATTAATGGACTTCCGTTCCAAGCTCTCCATGTCACGACATACAATGTCCACACAGCAAGATATTGAATCGGTCAAACACTTATCAGTTAATTTCTGTTGTATTTTCGGATCCCTTATGATGAGAAAGAGTTGATATTATTGTGAAGCCCACATTAGCACTCGATTTATTAAAGGCACATTTGGCAGTTCTTTCGATTTTTATTTCAAAACACTTAGAAAAAATAAAACAATGAGTTTTTAGTTCGTGTCCGATAAGATTATATGTGCAATCAGAATAGTGATTTCAAAAATCAAATAACAAAACAACGGACAATATTAACAGATCGACTGAAACGTATTTCGTTGAGCCCGGATATATAACTGTGTAGCGCCAACAAGTGATCTTGTTTTATGAAATTAATGCTCTGTCCTTTCAGTACATGCTGTATGATACTGGTACCCAAATATAGTTAACCTTTACCCAGCAGACACCACATCACCATTTCCTGTGTAGGTATATCGGTAATTTGAGATATATTCTGTCATGAGATTTTATAAAACTGTCTACACAACACGTATGCGCTGTATCCAATGCATTAACAAAATTTCATATGACAAACGCATGATTTATGGGCGCTTTTTATTGTCTATAACATGCGTCCATGCTAACGCAAAAGTTGCCCGGAGAAACAATACCAGGATGGGAACCGGAATACACTGCTGCCACTACAAGGATGGCGCCCGTTTAGAATTTTTGTTCGGAAACGTTGAAGTGGGTTTCGTTTTGCTTTAAAGGTAAACGTCATATCAACAGTAAAGGTATTTTAAAGACGTGCCTTCTTGTATATTAAGAGTGCGTGCATGTGTCATGTTGCAATACGCATACATACGCAAACACAACACACATGAAGGTACGTCCTCAAATGACCTTAGCTGTTGATAGGCATTATACAACCAAAACCAAGGCTTGTATGAACTGAAGTGTACATGATTTTAATATTAATAGTTTACTTTGTCATACCTCAATCTAGAATCGCTGTTTTTCGTTTTATCTGATTTTTCACGATTTTAGATTGTTAACAAATATTCAACTTTTTCTTTAGACAAGTTCTGGTTCTGCTCTCAAAAACGCAACTTTAAAGACCGAAAAAACGCAACCTCAATAGTGGTAAATGTGGAGAAATACCAACGATTTTTCATGATAATGTCTATTACGAAACTGATGTTGATAAAGCTAATGTTTTTAATTTATATTTTTCAAGTCAATCCGTTGTGGATGATTCAATGGTTATGCTTCCTCCACTAATAGAATTCCCTAATCGTATTTGTCTGAGTAATATAAATATATCATGTACTGATGTTACGGATGCCTTACTCAATTTGAAAACTGGTAAAGCTGTAGGACCAGATCTTATTAGTCCCAAAGTGCTCAAGGAAGCTGCAACATCACTTGCTGAGCCACTATCTATATTTTTTAATAAATCCTTATCACAAGGAATATTTCCATCATCGTGGAAAGAAGCAAATGTTTTACCTATATATAAAAAAGATAGCCGTAATGATGTTAAAAACTATCGACCAATTTCACTTTTAAGTATAATTGGTAAAGTGTTCGAGAGGTGCGTTTATAAACATGTTCATAATTTTCTTCTTGATTTGAAAGTAATAACAAAATATCAATCAGGTTTTACACCAGGCGATTCCTCTATTAACCAATTATTAAGTATTTCCAACGATTTTATTAAGGCATTAGATTCAGGTAAAGAAATAAGAGTAGTATTTTGTGACATCAGCAAAGCATTTGATAGGGTTTGGCACAAAGGGCTGTTGTATAAATTATCAAAAATTGGAATAACTGGATCACTGTTAAAATGGTTCGAAAGCTACTTAACGAATAGAAAACAAAGACTTATAATCAATAATATTCACTCTGATTGGGCAGGAGTTAAGGCTGGAGTTCCACAGGGTTCAATACTTGGACCTTTGTTGTTTTTAATCTATATTGATGACATAGTCAACGATATCAAATCTTCTATCAAATTATTTGCTGATGATACTACTCTGTACATGATAGTTAAAAAAAACTTAGAAACAAACAACATTATGGAGTCAGATCTACAAAAAAATACTGAATGGTCCAAATCTTGGTTAGTTGATTTCAATCCTAAAAAAACGGAAAGCATGACCCTTAGTAGAAAAAGAAACAATCAACCACATCCAATCTTACATATGTGCAATGAAGAAATATCAGAAGTACTGTTGCATAAACATCTTGGAGTTCTTTTTTCGAATAATTGCAGGTGGGTTGAACATGTTAAACAAATAATTCAGAAAGCAACGTCTAGATTAAATATTATGCGATCTCTAAAATTTAAACTCGACAGGCAAACATTACAAAATATATATATTTAATTTATTAGACCACTTGTAGAATATGCTGATACTGTCTGGGATAGCATTCCCAAAGAATATATTTCTAAACTAGAGAATGTTAATTTGGAAGCTGCTAGGATTGTTTCAGGCGCTACTAAACTTGTAAGCTTAGACAAACTATATACAGAAGTTGGATGGAATAAATTAATAGACCGTAGACTTAATCATAAATTGTTACAATTCCATAAAATGTTTAATCTCTTACCTAATTCAGTTAGTGATGTTTATAGTTATAATACCAGACTTTCTGACCCATCATGTCTGTCACCTATTCTTTGTAAAACAAATATTTATCTAAATGCATTTCTTCCTTCTGCTGTAAACAATTGGAATTCTCTTCCATTACATATTAGAAATAACCCTTCCATTTCCCATTTAAAAGCCTTTCTGAAATCTAATAGTAAATCATGTCCACCTTCATACTACTTTCAGGGTTCACGTCTGGGTCAAATCTACCACGCAAGACTGCGTATGTCATGTAGCTCCCTAAAAGAACACTTGTTTACGAAAAACATCATACCATCCCCGAATTGTTCCTGCGGTGCCATTGAGAACTCAACACATTATTTGCTAAAATGTAATAAATATACAGCACTTAGACAGCTTCATATTCTGAGTTTGCCCTATCAACTATCAACTAATCTTTTAATCTTTGGTGATGACTCTCTAACCCATCAAGATAACACTACGATTTTTCTAGCCGTCCAAAATTATATACTCAAAACTAAAAGATTTCAAATAAACGAATAGTCCTTAACAATTTCATTTTGACATATATATATATATATGTATGTTGTGTTGCATTCGTTTTACTACTATGTTTTAAAATGTATTTGGACTTATATGCTTATTCAGTGATTTTGCCATTGCATTTCTTTATACCATATTATGTCACTAACTCGTGTCAATAAAAGTGATGCGTTACCTTGAAAGAGCAGGACGTACCAGGGACGAGGCGGGAAAGTGTTTTATGGACTTATATTTGATAAGTGTGATGGCTAGTATGTGAACTGCAACGTTTTTAATAATCATGGCGGTGCTTTGTGACATACTAATTTTGTCAATAGTTGATTTAGTGGTGATTTATTCTATGTAACTTGTATATACATTTTAACCTTTTTCGAGTGTCCACTTACAGGACTGCTGACATTTTCATCTACTATTCCATTGTTATATTTTACAGAATCGTGTTCCACATACTCATCGCAATAGAGCAATATGATATTACCATCTGATGATCATATGTATATTGATATGCTATTCATTCCTGGTTTCCACTGCATACCAATCCATTACCCCCTCCCCTATTCCCGTAATTATTCTATTGTACATATTACTTCATTCTTGTAGCTAGTGTTGTAAAGCTGATTACTAAGCAGGTAACAAATTTACGTAAGTGTCACGACACTTGTTTTTGTTTCCTTTTCTGTTTTATAAAACATGTATTTCGATGTATTGTCAAACAAAATTTGAATAAAACAAAGTTTAAACCAAATGTGCCGTTGGATGAGATGGCCCAATTGCGTCGTCGGTTAATTTAATCACAAAATAACGTAGTGACATGAGAAATATTTGTGGAATGTATGTTCTGATGTTTAGTGAGTGTTATGTACATCAACATTGATGGTACAAGCGATGTATTGGGATCGTATTCGTACGGAGTATTGGCCTATTCTCCTTGAACATCAAGATTGGTCGAAACATACATTAAAATGTTTATTCCGTCTTTTCGTATTGCAGAGTTATCTGCTCTTGTGAGCAGGTATTGATTGTTACGTCAATTGTTTGTGAGAGTAACGTCATCAATTTTTGAGAGAACGACATAATTTTCTCACACAAACTAATGACGTAACATTCAATACCTGTTTACAAGAGCGGATAAATCTACAATACGCAAAGACGGAATTACTGAGTCTCCCTTGGCCCAAGTGCATTTTGTTTTACATTTTTTTTTGAAAAGGAGGTGTCACATTAAAGTGGCTTTGGTTTGGTTTGTTTTTGTTTAACGTCATATCGACAGTAATGGTCATTTAAGGACGTGTCAGGTTTTGGTGGTGGAGTAAAGCAGGAGTTTTCGGACAAAACCACCGACCTACGGCTAGTAACTGGCGTCTGGCCCACGTAAGTCTCGAACCCGCGACTCAGTGGTGAACGGCTAGTGATAGGAGAAGGTCAGACGCCTTAACCACTTGCAGCATTTAGCCTTGGTTTAAACAATACTTATTTTATATATCATATATAATAAGTACACATGTTAATAGAAATATTAATAGGATCTGACAACAAGATTTTAAATCTGATCTAAAGCAGTCTCCCTTGAAATGTTATTACATTAAAGAAGTACTACAACATACATTGAATTAATACACATAAATTGTTTAGATTAACAATTTGTGATAATACTGACCATTCTATGTGATGAACCAAAAATTTAAAAAAAGGTAGGCCTTCGTGAAACATATTTAAAGAGGGTCTTATACTTTATTCAATGTCTTTTGCAAACGATATTTCAAGATAAGAGGATGATTTCAAATAATCTTTTTGGACTCAGCGTCTAACGAGCATTCGTTACGAAATGTCTCCTAAATAACCGATTAATACATAAAATAATCGATTTGTTAAAAAGAAATGTAAAGGACATATCGACTTATTCTTTTTATCTAACAAGGATTATGAAGGTCTTTAGACTGGAAACGTCTAGTATCAAATCTTTACTTTACTGTAAATTAATCGTTTGTATAAATTGAAATCCAAGTTTAAACACAGAAGAGAGTAATTGATTTCTTCTTAATGTCATTTCTAAAGAGCAAGCGTACTTTGAGTCTAAGGTCATTCAATAAATTACACTGCATGACGTCACTGCATATATAAAACCATTCAGCTTCATTGTCATATGTAATCTATCAATTTCAAAAGAATATTTAAAAAACGTCCCGTAGGAAGTGTCGCGATGGGTTTGATAACAATGGAATATCCATAAGCAGAGCAATCCAATCGAACCTTGTAATGGTATCGTGCACTTACAGTATCAGGGAAGACCAATGGTTTCAAGAAAATTATATCATTTGAACTTAAGTTGATATACCACAGATCACGTGTCACTGATAACGTCATTCGTCATGTATCTAAAAACACATGACGGTCTAAAAGTACGAAGTCTGAAACAATGACTGGCATATGTTATCCTTTACAGTAAAGGCACCAGACGAAAGTCGAGAACAAACACAATTCACTAAATACCATGGACAGCACAAGTATGAAATAGGATTGTGATGATAAGGTGGCATATAGGCTTAAGGATATTAACATGTTCTTGTTTTTCACGACACATACATTTTGCATTTTGAAGAGAATTGATCATGCCTGCGTCAGAAGAAGTGTGCCATTATGCTATTATATGAATGTAAATGAACCCAGACAAATATGGTTTGTATTTACTGTTTGTCAACATACTGTTACAATTTAAGCATATATAACAATAGCTTTACTATAACGGAAACGCGACTTGTATTGTTTCTGTGGTATAGTGAAGTTTAAAGATAAGTCTTATACCTGGATTTGACCTAGATTTACATATAGGATGTCGTGAATGGGGCAAAGGACGCTTGTCCTCCCAAGACACCTGGCCTTACTCACCCTGTGCCCTACATGTGCAACAAGTAGAACAGACCGCAGAGAGGAAATTGTGTTATTGCCTTATTGGCATACATGTGATCAACCATTTAGAGTCAAACACTTAATGATTGAATGTGCTGATTTCAAACAAATACTTGACAGATTTTGATTAATCATTTATGAAAAGATTGTTTTATTCGATACAGTTTCTGTGCAATTAATATTTGACTATTTACACTCTAATGATCTTTACAAAAATAGTATGATACATTGTTAGCCAATTTGTTCGATATTGATGTATTTCTTTTATCCTTCATATATTTTAAGCTATTAAGTTTTGGTTTGATGCGCTTATTTTCGTGAATGTCTCTTTTGACAGTATTGTTAGCCCTAAATGACTCATATTGTCGATGGGCCGTTAAACAATACAGACACGAGTGTTACAGGGGTCTCCATAGGCCTGTTTGTTTATACGGAACAACCAGGTTGTCTGCTTTTAAATATATTTCCTGGTATAAATCCAGGTAGACCTGCAAATGATTACGCAGGCCTTGCAAGGCTTTTTCAATGCTCGTCTAAAAAGCAGCATCATATTACTAGGTCCAACCTTATTTCATAAACGAAAAACTCTGGTCCAACCGTTTGGATCGCTATAAACGAAAGCGGCCCATGTAAATCTTTCCTTTGTTCATAAGTTGCCATGATCTTATCGATTTTGAGCTAAAATTATAGATTTTTTACCCTTTGGTATTCTTTTGTTGAAATTTGTATTTATAACTGGAGTTACATAGACGGATATACACGAAGCAAATATGATCAGTTTTAAATATTATATTGAACATCATCAAAAAGTATACATTTTGATATTACTTTCAAATCTGTATTCCAGTATGCTTTGTATAACGCAATCGGGATACTATGTATTACTCCAGCTAATATATTTCGTTATTCCACTCTATATTTCCTGGTCAACAATCTCTCTATATATTAACTTTAAATATATATATATATTATTTTATAATTAATTAAAATATCGTATCTAAGTTTATACCAAGATATTACCGCCGCTAGCGTGACTACACCCACTGTAATTCCGCATTTCTTCGACAAGCTCCCAAAAACCTGCTCATAGCTTAAGATATATATAACGATAGCGTTTCAAAAAATAGTCAGTGTCGTATAAAAGAAAAATATATATGTGAATTACAAACTGTCTCATGACATTTCACCGTCTATTTTGAATAGAGACTGTCCGTCTGGTCATGTTTTATTGAAATCGAAAGGCGAGTAACAAGAATATTTTTATGTAACCAAATTTACAAATACAGCATTTGCGCATGTAAGGTTAGTCAATGACAAGGAATAAACATTAATTTTACATTCTGAAAATGACTGCTCTATGACGTAAATGATATCCGAATTTGATGCCTGATTCTTTCTTGTCTCGCCGCCATGAAGTAGCGGAAGCGTGAGTAAGGTGTTGCATCTCCGGCGACGGCGGCGGGGTTATAGACCAACCACACTTGAACCATAGATGAATCTTAGGTAGTATATTTTAACCCACGCATCAAATGCTGGATGCTGCCTACCTTTCATTGTCCACTGACTTTGTCAGCGTCTCCATCAACATTTAGGTTTTTGCGTGTATGTTAGTTTCTCTGAAATATCAGTACTAGACCAACCAAACTTGAACCATAGATACATCTTAGGTGGTATATCTTTAACCATGCATAACATGCTGGATGTCTACATTTAATTTGTTCCACTGATATTTGCATTGATGGTCAACGCGGGGTACAGGCGAGACATATCAATTCGAATGGCCGAATAGCCAAACAATGCGGACCATATTTTTGAGGTGTGATTATTTTTTCTCCGACAACGCCTCTGCTGATCGGAAATCGAGAACAGAATACACCTGGTGTTACCCACTGCATCTTTGTAACAGGCGCCTGATGTGGAAACCCTCTGCAAAATTGGAGATTTGTACCCTCTACTTGGAGACACAAAAGCGACCAAAATAATTCTGCTACACCCACTGTATTATTTAGGATCTTTATAATTATCTCTACTTGTAGCTATCTTCTATCTCCTAGCGCCTTACTAGGTAGTGACTCACGTTCGGCTTTAATGTTAAGAGTTCGCCCAGATAAGAACGCGATGGGTTCTGTTCCCAGACCGGTACATACCAAAGACTATAAAAATGGTTTTAGTTTATTCCCTGCTTATCGTTCAGGATTTAGAGAAATGGTTCTCTCGTTGTCAGTGTAATGTAACCGAGTAGAATGTTGTGTCGGGTGCCTCCAGCATGGTATTTTAGTGAGATAGCACTTTAGCATCAGATCTGCGCTTATTTTAATATCTAGTACGTTTGGGGTTAAACGTCCTCGCAATAGCCAGGGTCACGTGAGGACGGTTTTCTAGTGATACACCGCCTGAAAAAGAAAGTAGATAAAAAAAGAAAGAAGACAGTAGAAATAGAATAGAAAAAAAATGCAATTAGGTCAGCAGATCTTATTTGTTCTCTTTCATGCCCCCTTCGTAGAGAACACTGAGGAAACCACCCACGATTATGCAGGGGCCCCACATAAGTAACCTCTGACAATCATCGGTGGGATACAGCAGGCCCAAGTTTCCCCGATCCTGCATGGGTTTATTAGACAGTCATCCTACAGGGAAGGTCTGTTGTATCCAATGCTACAATAATGACATTGTAATTATGTTGACATCAACACTGCCATGCCTGCTAATGCTACAACATTGTAGAACGATGGCCACTAAAAACATCCCTTGAGTGGATCCATCATCCGTGGATTGTCATCATGGACATAAACTGTCGTGCAGACGTTTAACCCCTGGTATAATAGTTATGACAGTGTACCAAGTTCCGAGCTATCACAAGGAGACAAACAGCAACATATTGCAGCCTCCCAAAACACACGCATACACTACATGCATACACTACACGCATGCATCTTGCACACAGGGGAGGCCGTCCTTAAATTACCATAACAGTTGATAGGACGTTCAACAATACTAAACAAAACAAAACAAAAACAAAAGTGTACCAAGTACCGAGAAATTAATAACGTTTTATTTGGAGTATTTGGCGATGTTTGGACTATGAGTGTTGCTATGAAAAGTGTCTGTTTTGTTCGTATGGGTTATACGGGCCAATACGGCCACATGGGGCTATACAGGCCAATACGGCCACATGGGGCTATACGAGCCAATACGGCCACATGGGGCTTTTGTTCATCGTCGCTATTGCCAGTCATATGAGGACGGGTGCTTATGGTGGCATCGCTGGAAATATAAAGAATAGTAGAAAAGAGATACGACGGGGGAAACAGATCAATTATGGTCTCCTCCCATGTCCCCTTAGTAGAAGACAAAGATGAAATGCCCTGATTTTTTTGTAGGGTAGCCCCAACGTTTCACCTCCTACGATACACGTGCAATGGTATACAACATTCGATTATTGGTTTCTTCAATGTCCTCTGAACAGAAGCATGGAATTGCCTTGTTCAAGGTTAAACATTTATCAAGGTTAAAATACTTGGACAAGATTTTAGTGATATTTTAGGAGCTTTTAAACATAATAAACAGAACAATCGAGTTAGTTTGTTAGTGGTTAATTTAGAAATCATTAAATCTTCAGAAGGTCGCAGACATTGAACACAAAATATTGTACAATCATTCGTGACGTCATCGAAGATCCTGCGTCGATTTTTCTCTATACTTTCCCTACCCATAACCACCCACACCACATCATCAGACTTCATAAACATTGGAATCGTCGTTAGGGTATGTTAAACAGACATAAATCACACACAGTCTCGTTTATCGAGATAGGGCTATAACAAAGTTGTTTGGAGACGAATGCGTTTATTTTTATGCTCATTGAAGTTGCGCTGTCAATACCGTGTGAAAGGACGATAACGTCTGTCCACACTGGTTTCCATGGAGATAGACTCCAGCCGCCCGTATAACTACCAATCATAAAGTCGTCAGTAAAATAGTTGCCCATGAAATTGTTCAGATTCAGAAAATACGTTTTAAATCAAGATAAATGTAATCTCCTGCAAAAAGATTTGAAATCGCATCAAGCGATGGGATTGTCTGTAATTTGACATTGGTCTGCGAATCTTTGAAGATAGAATAATACTTTAGATACCTTGTTTCGTTTGTACCTGTCGGGTCATCTCAACTGGTGTTCAGTCACCTTCATGATTGCAGTTAGCACTGCATTCCGATTGTCTTGACGTGTAATCAACGTATCGTGCGTCGGGTTCTTCACCGGAAAATGATGATGATTATTCCAAACATCGCAGTGTAATTGTTTTCAATTAGCGACGGGCACTGGCGGAGATTCTGACCAAGGTCACAGATACAGTTTTCGCATCGCCCTTAAGCGTGTCCTCAGCAAATATCGCCTCTATTGAGCTTAACTGATCGGACTCCTCCATATTCAGTGTATCAACTAAATGCAGTAACGTCACGTAATCCGGATATTCCGTTTGAAAGAACAGGACCAATTCGAGGCTTTGCATTAGTTATTGTACTTTTTTCAAGACGTGGTCAACATATATGTACGTATCTTAACTGAGTGTGTTTTCCAAATAAACTGTCAATGTATGTCAGCAGAAGAAAATTAACAAACGAAATGTTACATAAGGTGATGTTTTACATGTGAGCTCGAATATGAACAGATTATCAAGGACTAAGTGAATAGTACTATGGCTTTATATCTAAAATCGACCAGTAAAGCTGTATGTGGTCGACAGGGGCAATGACATGTACTGTTAAAACTTATATATCTAAAATAGACATAGGTTTGCAACTAGACTGGCGACAGTCTCTTGAATATTATATAGATATCAAATTAGAAAAACAGTATTTGTATCAATTGGATGTCGAATTTTAAACTAGGGGGAGAGAAGCTAGTAGTAAAATAAAGTCGAGAAGTTCTTCATAAAAACTTTAGGGCTAGTAGCCAGTTTGGTATGCATGTTCAGGTAACTTCTTAACACCTATTTTTAGCTACTTATATCGGCTGCGACTATATCACTACCTGACCCGGTTTATTTGGTTTAAAGACACGATTGACGTATTTGAAACATCAGCTCTTTGGACTACACCCATTTAATGACATAATATGGACGCAGTAGCCAAAGAAAAAAACATTTAGGACGTATTTATTATTCTTTTGTCGGCAAATGATCGGTTTGCAATTTTCGTGCGGAGCTGTATGTGCTGTTTTTAGCTCACTTGGCACTGCTATGATGAGTTCACCTTCGTCTGTCATAAAGAAGAGCAACCTTACTGTTATGCATTTGATCAGCCATTTACAGTCAAACATTTTATGATTAAATGAGCTGATTTCAAACAAAAATGTGACAGATTATATAATCTATCGTGTATGAAAGTTTATTTGATACATTTTCTGTTCAATCAATATGTGATTAATTACACTCAATTGACCTTTATGATAAGATTTGATATGATTTTCAGCCAATTCGTTCCCTGTTGATATTTTTTCACTTTTAAAACCCTTTTATTTTTAGTTTAATGTATTCATTTTTGTTATTGCCTGTATTAAAGTGTTGTTTGGCCCTAAATGACTCGCATTGTCAATGGGCCGTGAAACAATACAAAAACAAAACAAACAAAACAAATCGTCCGTCAACTATTTCTTTAAACGAATCGTTGAGGACTAAGTGTCATGATGTTAAACCTGGGACAGAGTGCTAGAAAGTTTCGTCAAATAAATTACCTTTACTTTCTGTAAAGATCACAGGGGACAAATATCTGAAAAGCAAGATGGGGTTCAATAGCGGTTACCAGGGAAAACATTACATTTGTTCCTTCAGTACAGATAAAGTGACCTGAATAATTTAATCTGGAACATTTTCAAGCCAAGGATAGTAAGAATGTGGAAATATATGCAAAATTTATTTTAATGAGCACATTTCCCAATGATTACTCAAATATCCAGGTGAGCGATACCGGCCCTCTGGGCCTCCTGTTTATTGTTTTCATGGATCAAGCATCTTACTCTCCGAACATTGTTTCTATCAATTCAATATAAACGTTCCGAAATGTAAAACTGTTTTCATAAAAGATTTATCAAAGTTGAAGCAATGCCGGAAATTCTGCCAATGCATAGCTAGTTTTTGGCAACGGTAAGGGGATCACTTCACAAAAACCCCGAAGAAAACCATTAACGTCACTCTGACAACAGTTAACTGTCCTTATCAGGAACCAATTGTAGCGTGCAGTATTACACAACTCTTCTGTACTGCATGGAAATCAACACTTTATCAAATAGAAGGGTACGACCTCAACAGGTCACGCGACAAATAAACATGACAAAGATGCGTCATCTCTTTATACATCACCGTCATTATCCATTTACGTAGGCAATCGATACGCGATGGTCATACATGTATGTCAAACGCATATAGGCTCTAGATGGTATTTCAAATTAGTGAGAGATTCCGAAAGTCCACTAACGTGCCTAACTAGCAAGTAGTATACAGAATAGAGGTTGAATGTCATTCATTTTCGAATGAGTAGGTGTTCTGACCGCTCATTTTCAATTATTCAGTGGAAATGGACCAGACGAATCTATAACATAACATCTTGTTATTCGAAGCATCTGGTCAGTTCCTGGGATATTCCGTCTATTGCTAGTGTAATGTATATATTACCGTAATCAAACAAGTATGTGCCCTGTCTGATCATTACACATGCGTTTGATTTGCACGATTAGTAAACATGATTGTCTTTTAACTGTGGGATAATGGTAGAGTTCAGTACTAAAAAAAATGAAAATACCAAAAAAAAAAAAAAACATTAATTTGTTTTTTTCCCTTCAACGAGTTAAAGCATACGGTATTGCCAAAAATACAGCACAAGATTTTGGCACACGTTCTGTCATCAAAAAAATACTAAATGTTTGGAGTATTCCACTCTCTGCAAATAACTCGCTTTTCGCATTTCCATTTATTTACAAACAATATGAGCATAGAGAAATATATGTATTAAAATCATACTGTACTAGAGACTATTAAATTGAAAGTGACATAATAATCTGTAGGAGACTGTTCAGTTTTAAACAAGTGTTATTGTAACTGGTGCAACATGGATTGGACTGAAAGTTTAGATGAAATCAAATGGAAGCTATCTCAGATAAATATAAACAGTATAGAATAAACATGACAAGGAAAGTATGATACTTAGGTAGAAATGTGTAACACGATCTAGTTTTGTAACGTAAAGCTAAAATCCGAACAACAGTCTGACTGGATCAGAAATACAAATGAAGTATTTTAGACTGGTATCTTTATCCTGTATCAGATATTCGTGAGTCGGTAAACACATTAAAAGTTATCTACATTCAAATGTTAAATAATTCGTGGTACACTGTAACGCATACATGCCTGCACCAGAGCTGTCTACACCATGCTATTGACGTGCATGAACGTAAACGTGAAGTTAAAGCACAAGTTACCGTAATTACCTAGTGACGTAACTGACTGCGGTTGCTCGGGTCATTGATAAAAGTCCTTGGCGATCTCAGCAGTTGTCCAAAGTAACGCGCGTGTGATCACGTGACAGGAGAATTGAGTGCACGTGCAATACAATTTTCTGTGAGGATTGTGTAATAACTTGCACGTGCCGTTTTGCAGTTTCCTCATTCTTTTTACACCACATATCAACACACAACATCTATGCTCGTCACATTTTATTTGTTTCTAATCATTCATGGTTCATATAATGGCTCCCAAAACGGGCTCGTTTTGAACAAAACAATTGATCCAGAAACTATGTAGCAAGTAATCCAGCTGATTGCTTACGCCTTACAATCATGTGGCTCATCGGGGAACCGTGGAATATAAATTACATTGTATTGTTTGAATTTATTTTCTTGAAAATAACCGTCTTATACTGTTTCAGACAGTGTTATTGCTTTTGGTTTCCAACGACTGCACGATATTGCCTTTAGCGGTGAATGCCAGCGAATCTGACCTCACAAAAGGTTGAATGGAGAAGGCCCACCATTAACTACGACAACAGCCGGGAGCTGTATGTCGATTGTCGGTTCCTCAACCTCTTCGAAAAGTATGGTTAATTTTAGAAAGGTTCATTGATAAACATTGATTATTTCGACACCACTAAACGTACAGATGTTGCTAATGTTTACACCCTCACATACCTACGACAGTTTTCACTAGATCGGAACCTTTTGTCAATAAATAGCAATAGTAGTGATAAAGAACGAGAATAAGGTCAAAAGTGTAGTACGAGCGTTATTTAAAGAAGAATATTAAAAAGGAAGATGTAATTTCTTATTTGTTTACTTCTAAATAGACACAGAATAAATAGCTTCAAACAGTATTATATTTTTATTCTGTACCATGGAATTCAAATTACTTTCGGATTGAATCATTTTATTAAAGATAAGTATTTGAATAAAAATGAAATCACGAAAGAGATCCTTAAATAGAAGCAGCTTAACGATTTTTACCGTTAATTAATACCGATTGCATTCAAAAAGCTTTTTGCAGAATAAAACATGTTTGAAAGAGAACATCATGACGTAAGGTATACGGATTCCTCTCCACACTAAATTTAGAGGCACCTTCACCACCATTTGTTTGTTAATACCGAAAGCCTTCAAAGGGTTAACCTCCTCGGCTAAATGCATTGAAGACAGTCTAGCGTCGATGCGGCAACCGAATGTGTAACTTAAGGATCCCTGTCCCCCTGGACTGTATTTTTATGCGAAACACAGGAAGCCATTTTAAGCTTCAGTGTGGATGTAACTGCTACAGAAAATATTGCCATGACACTTACAAACGTACGTTGACCAGATAACTCCGTCGGTTAATGCGATAGTATAACAATTTGGAGTCCTGAGTTCGAATCCTGGTCTAGTGCCGCTTTATTGTTATATCCAGAACACTGTTGTTGATTACATTTGTTTGTATGTTTTATCTTTATCTTTTCTCAAAAACAAAACAAAAAACCCCGCAAGGTATGGCAAAACATTTCCAATACTAGGTTTCAGTTTTAGGCAGTGGTACGGGGATCCTTAAGTAATTGGAGGTTTTAGTGATGTGAGCATGAATCCCATATATATATCAGAAACGTGGTTTTCCTTGCTATTTCTGGCTCAATAGGCAAATTGTTTAGGCATCTCAGATACAATCAAATTCATCAGTAAAATAACAAGAGAGTTACAGTAGAAATAGGGGCTATTTCACCCTTCAGTTACGAATAGCGCTCTGTTGTAAAATCACCGGGGAAGGAATCGTCCTTAATAGACATGCTATACTTAGCTTAATAGAGATGTTGAATGTTTGTGTAGCTCTGTGTATTATTTATATATTAAAAGTTCAGATGTAAAATGGTTAGGAAAAAGAACTACGCTCTAGAAACGACCATCCTGGGGCATTAAGCTATCCTACCAGTTGTGTAATTCAAGTGTTGTTCCAGCATCGTTTGTAATGCTCGCAAGTCATTTCAAGTTAACTAGCTATCTAGTTTTTATTCATGAGGTCATATGTTTTATTTCAGTTCTGGTCTCGCGAGATGTACAAAAGCATAATACGTTATTATAACTGACCACGTATGTGTCCCGGTGGATGGGGATGAGCGTAGATACCTCGGGGGAGGGGAATATAGATCAGCCTCTGTTATATACAGGCTAGATAATGGGGAATGTAGATCAGCCTCTGTTATATACAGGTTAGATAATGGGGAATAAAGAGACAGGGCTATCACGCAATTAAAAGTTTCTCTCTCCCGGATACGGCGTAATTGTACTACTCTATCGTAAACGCCACTATGTATTATACTTGTGTAAGATGTGATATTACTACCAGTCACTTTAGGTCAGGGCAAGGCTTCACAGTGTGTGCGCGTGAGTGTGTGAATATATGTCGCTATATCATTTACATGTATCGTACCATGCACATCAAATTCGATACAAAGCCAATCACATTATATACAGTAGCATGTTTTATACGTGTAATGTTCTATGTATCCTGGCTTCGGTATCACAAACACTTCCTCAAATCTCAACCTCAAATCTTAAGTTCGAACTCAGCTGAGATTTACCGCGAAACGGATATCACAAACTCCCGCTGAACTCTTTACACAAGAAAGATCACATTTCTCGTATGACGACTGTGTAGTTTTTCGCGCGATGTCGCACCTGTTGTCTGTCATTTGAAGGATTTACTATTATTAAACGAAGAAGAGGTACAATCTTCGTGACAATCATGCTGTTTTAAACTCCAAATAGCTTAATCTACTTTACTCAACAGAGTTACTTTACAGAACATTCTATAAACGTGTTCATGCGATCGATTCCTTAGTCTGCCAATGTTAGAGGTAAGGAAAGGTTGGGGTGTTAGAAGGCTCCTATGGTGAAAATAAAAGATCAATTTGCATCCTGTGTGATAAGAAAAATCCCGCTGGAAACGAAGATCTCACGAAAATGGTTACGTAGAACCATACTGACATTTCACTAAATTAAGTGATCATTATAAAGACAGTTTTTTGGTAAAATTTGAACACCCATAAATTACAGGTCTACCAATCAAGACCTGAACATGTATACATAGTGTCATTCCCTTTTAAATGTAGCTATAACCAAGTGCCAATATTCCTTGGATTGCACACTGTACATGCAATTGTATGTTACATTCTGATGTACAAGTGTAACGCACGCACTTTTTAATGTGAAGCCAAAAATATTCGTTTTCGTAGATTTCCTTAATTTATCAAATGTTATAAATAATAGACTTATATTTCCACATTTATATTAAATATTAGTTTCGAAATTTCCACAGAAACGATATTCATTTTTTCTGGTTCTGTTACGTTGTCATTGATCGTCACTTAAACCATTGTTGTAATTGACATAGAATATGGGAAGTGATTCCACATAAATGTGAAGTGTAGTAAATACAGAAAAAAAAATATTATGAAAATGTCAGGTCATTGTTTGCAATCCACCGCCGATCTTTTTTCATGCGTTAAAAAAAGAAAAAATGTCCTAATAATGAAGATCTACTTCAATGATCATGTTATCTACATATATGTACAGTCCCGTACCGAATTAAAGTTCACAGTTGTCTTTTTCCTGCTAAATGTCATGCATGCCACCTTATTAAATATCTAGCATACATATTTCAGACTAAAAAGTATTTGAAACTAGCACCTCTGATTCTAAACAAGGAAAATAAAGAAATTTTAGCACACTGACTCCTTTGGGCCCCACCCTACAGCCCCTGGGAATAGTGCTGGCTCAAAATTTTCAAACTATCAAACTGTCAACTCAAGGTTATAATTCCAATCAAGTTATTAACATGTAATATTCAAAGTATCATTTCCAATTATAAACCATAATAAATATTGACCCCCCTCCTTCCCCAGGGGGTAAACGTGAGACCCTAGGGTCATAAACCTTAAGACCCTTCCATCTATGAAGAGTATTTCATTCTACCATATCTGGGTCTTGAGAAGAAGATTTTTGAAATTTCAGTCAATTCGACCCTTTTGGGGCCCACCCATCAGCCCCTGGGGTCAGTCAAGGCTCATATGTGCTTATTATCACACTGCTACCTAATACTGATAATGCTAACCCAAATTGAATTACTTCCAATGGAAATTAAACAAATGTTGGTCCAAAATGTGATTTCCCTATATTAACTATTGTAAAGTTTACCCCCTCCCCAGGGGAAAACGTGAGATCCCAGGGTCATGAAATTCATAATTTCGGTAAAGCACCTTAAAGCCCTTCCATCTATGAAGAGTACNTATATAAACTATAGTAAAGGTTACCCCCTCCCCAGGGGGAAACGTGAGACCAAAGGGTCAAGAAATTCACAATTTTGGTAAAGCACCTTAAGACCCTTCCATCTATGAAGAGTATTTGATTCTACCATATATGGGTCTTGAGAATAAGATCTTTGAAATTTTAGTCAATTTGACCCTTTTTGGCCCCGCCCCTCAGGCCCCTGGGAGCCTTGGACTAAACCGGCCACTATTTTTGTTGACCTTTGTCCATGGAAGGTTCCTACAAAATGTCATTCAAATTGGTTCAGGGGTTTCGGAAAAGAAGTCGAAAATGTAAATTGTTTACCGAGGCACGACGGACGACGACGGACAAAAGGCGATCGCAATAGGTCACTTGAGACTTTGTCGAAGGTGACCTAAAAATGTTTTGAATCATGAAAGAGAATTATCTGAATATTTCTCCCACAATATGTTTTACTCTGATCGTTGATTTTCAAGATATGCAAATTATTCAAAGGAAATTAGATTTGTTGCATAACGTCATTTTATTCCTAATCTGACTAAAACTTTATGGTAAAATATTTTATTCCGAGATTTAAAGGTTTTTGTACCTGAACTATTTACTCTGAACACCTTAGGTTCGGTCCAGATACAGCAGTTATAAATCATCAGGTCCCTGTGGTATACTACTCCAATCCAGTCATTCCTTTGTCCCTACTGTTATCAATTGAAATCATGTTTCACAAGGGAAATTATTCTTACAGGTGTATGTTTTGACTTTCTTTGGTCAACTGGTACTGTATATACCTTGTTATAAAATAGCATATATTAGAGCTACTTGGTTTAAAACCTTAAATGTGACTAATTATTAAAATTCAGTTTATTTTCATTAACGATAGGTAGCTATCTGGTACATTTAATCAAGTCCCGTAATGCATTAATTATTACTGATCATGGTCAGTTCAGTAGGCGCTTCAAACGATGATCCTGAGAAATTGCACTACAAGGTATTTGCATCGTTTTTGTTATATTTAAGATTGAAATCAATACTGTTGTGTGTAAAATATGGAAACAAATTACTGAGTTTACCAAGAATTGCATGTCAACACAATCAAATATCTGTTATTTTACCGAAAGATTGTCTATATTGTAACATCATCTCGGAGCATAGCGCAAAGTCGGACCGACTTAGAACAAACAAGCAACGATATGTCGTCTTACAAAAAGAAAAACAACATGAAATTACATCAGTTAAAAAGACCACATACTCAGTTTTTTCTATTCAAAGTCCTTTGGTTGGAAACTATAACGACTGTATTTTCAACAAATGGCTAATAAATTGCCAATAATCTGGTTTACCTGCACATTTGTCTAGTGAAGATTGTGCGTTTCTCCAACATTTAGGATGATTGTGACAAATAAATATTATAAAAACATGTTCTCGTCATTATAATTGTTCGCCAAGCATGCCATTCTTTTGAAAACAGTTTCGTTCCGGAGCTTAAGTTCGAAGTTAAGTCTGCTCTTGGACAGTCTCAGCATTTTAGCCTCGGCTTGAGGCGGTGAGCAGAGTTTTTAGTTTGTGGTAACGAAACACTGACACTGAGCTTGGCTTCTTGAGTTCGGACTCAAATCTCAGCTTTATTGAGGCGGCCTCAAGTACGTTTGTGATACCAAAGCCTGAATTTTACAATCTCAGATAATAATACATCTATATATTGTCCCTCATTCCATGTCTGCGTTATACTGTCGCAAAGAGTGAAACATGCCAACATACCGCCTAAATCGCGACGTGATAAAACCCAATTAAATACCAACAAAACCATTACAGTAAAACCTGAACATACACAAAATGTAATGTCCCTCATTTCATGTGCAATGTAATCAGAATTCAAACTCCCTCGCTTTTTTAATGATAGGTTAAAAATTAATATAATGTCCTTCGATTCATGAATAATAAAACAACAGCACGAAATTTAATTTATTTCAATGTACAGAAAAAGCTTAATAAAGCCCCTTATTATGTGTCTTTACGTAGTCGCGAATTGTTTAAATACCTCTGTTCGGGATCGAAACAGTTACCTCCAGTTAAATAGTCTGAAACGCTACCTTATACCTTTCATGCACGAGATAAAAACCTGCTTCATTTTGTTGTACAATCTTTTTTTCATTTTCTCAACAGGAAAGAATTAATTCTTTATCCAATCAAGATTTATTGATACTCTAGCAGTAATTACAGAGCCTTATTATCCACTGCTCTGGCATGTAGCAGTTGACACTCGTTAACTCGGAATTGGTCTGACCAACATGTGCGCGAAAGGGTCATACGTTCATGTTTATTTAATGTCAACGATCTGTAGCGTTGTCTTTTTAGATTGACGGTCAGTCTCTCAATCACTGACCACTACCCGTAGTCCACCTATACGTCGTATCTGTCCTTGTACAATCAAGGGAAAACTAAATGGCTGCAACGATGGACCTGTTGAATCGAATTACGTTATAATGAATTAAGTAGTGCTTTCAATATAGGGATGAAATCTGTTTTTGTGCATTGAATTGGAACAGAAATCCTTCATGGGACTCTTTAAGCAGCTTAAATCCCTCTTTGCTTTCCTGGAGCAATTGTTATCGGCTGAAACGTATTGGTGAAAGTAAGTTGGCTGCCATGTAAGCAGTCGACAGCACTTCAATCAAATAGGCTTACTGTATATGTTTTCTCCAGAATCCATGTAAACATACCTACAATCGCTCTCGTAAGATTTAGGCGAATCCCAGTATTTTATGAGTAGCAGGTAACTGATCATTAGCAAGCCAACTATCAGAATTATTGAGTCTGCGAAGACAGTCAGTCAAGTGGTATTGCGTACTTTTGTGAACAAAGGTGTAAACTTATTGCTTTGCTGAGTCTTTGTTTGGTCATATGTAGTCGGCGGAGAACTTAAAATAGACAGCAAATAACTCGATATAACAAGAGGAAGCATGCAGATCAGATAACCTTACATATCATGACCCTTCATTACTTTGAAAGGAGAAAAACAATCTGCAGTTGCAACCTTGTTTTCAGGGAAGGGTGAGCATTCCCAGCATCGAATGATCATACGTTATGTTCGTCCATATTACTTAATATTTTTTGATGAAATTGCGGCCCATAAAACCGCCAATGCAAATGAATCAAAAACCTGCTCCTTCTGTATAATCTTAACGTATAAGTTATTTTAGATATACATGTACATCTTTTATAATGTAGTAATGGTTAAAATATACCAATTATTACAATAAAATGCATTAAATAAAAATGAATAAACAACATTAATCGAAAGGAAGGCGTCAGAGGGGTGATGGAGGGTGCATTTTTGTCAATATTTACAAAAATCAGTCTGTGCACTGTTGCTGATCCATGACGAAGGTGAGGTTCAAGTGCGCTCCATTCAAACAAAAATAAGTCTTATCAATAGGACTTTGCATTTTTCTTCCTCATTTCCTTCTTCTTCTGACGACTCACTTAGGGTTTGACATAAGTCAACATATACTAAATAACTACAAACATAAAGTTTGGCATATGTTATAATTGCCTTTTGTTGTTTCCTCCGTTCATCAAACTCTATAAATATAACTGCAAACGACGAAATGCCGTAAATGGCTCACCCACGGTTGGCCGTTGAATTTATTATTGATAGTCCATATTACTCAATAATATTTTTTGATGAAATTGCGCCCATAAAACCCCCACAAATCTACGATGAGAAAATTACATTTTAAAACGTTATTTTTCCATCGGAGCTGCCGCCAATGATATTTATAGATTTTGATGAACTGAGGAAACAGCAGGAGGCAATTATAACCTATGCCAAACTTTATGTTTGTAGTTATTTAGTATATGTTGACTTATGTCAAACCCTAAGTGAGTCGTCAGAAGAAGAAGGAAATGAGCAAGAAAAATAGTCTTTTCGTAGCAAAATAACGAAAAGACACATGGCTTTCACCATACCCTGCAGAATCGTGTGTGTTCTTCTGTGTCCTCTTTGAAAGGGATATATAAGATCCCAAACCATAGATCCGCTGCCCATTACAACATTAGGGACATATGTGTTTTCTCCGTTTCCTTACAGCGATGTTTTTTTCAAGTGACTCGTTCGGACATACTTAACCTTTGGCGTTAGTATTGAGCGTTCACCGGTGACTTAAATGCCCAGATATCTAGTACAGCACTTGATATTCCCAAAATACATTACTTGACTGATGGGGTTTTACGTCCTTATTCCTGTTGATATCGATCCTTAGACACAATACCGTGCATGTGACACAAACATAGTGACGCAAAGGCCCTGCCTTGGTTTATTTTGTTTGTGTTTTTTGTTGTTGTTGTTGTTGTTTACAGCCCATCGACAATTTAAGCTAACGAACACTAAAAAAGACATTTACATATCAAATAAACTAAAATGTTATTATGTTAAAAGATGAAATAAACAAAAGAACACGTATAGCAAACATATCTCTTGTAGACCATGACATATTTTTCTTACAAATCAATTAAATGTGAATAACCATATTAATGACAACGAATCTGTATCAAACAACGTTTCGTAGTTGTAATATTACAAAATTGTATTCTATTTTTGCTTTAAATCGGCATACTAGATAGTCTCAGTGAAACCGGTCAGATCTACACCCTAAAACATTTATTCAATTTGCTTGGCGTGAGAAATCCAGAGGCCCCATGGGTCTGCATCGCTAATCTGGTATTAATCTCACACTCGTAACCTTAAGTGTGGACTCAAATAAAGTTACATGCAAAATATCAGTTTCTTGACTCAAAGGCATTCAAAAGAACCTGTTAAAAGATTAACACCCAGTTGACCCCTGTGACCTTGAAAGTAAAAAAAAAAGGCATTAAGTTGAACAAACATTATATCCCTTCATCCTAGAATGCAACTTGCAAAATAGCATTTTGGTCATTTATCAGAAGTCGCTTACAGATTTCAACATATATGACCCCCTGTGACCTTGAAAAATCATTCATTTCAAAAAACCTGATATCCGTTCATCCCAGCATACTACTGGCATATCTATAAGGAGTCGAGTGCTCGGTATTATTGGTCACGAATGAGCATAACGAGGAGGCGGTGCCGTGTTATTTCGTTAGGTCTGATCAATGTGTAATACACTTTTAACTTCTATGCCTAATGAAAATGAATAAAACAGCTTTAAGTACAAAGTGATTTTATATTTATGGTTTTGTGCTCCAAATGCGCTTAGTATCCGTCTACAAGGCACCGAAAAATGGAAAATATAGCTGATTTGATAATCATATAATATAAAACAAAGAGGAATATAGGTTGATTTTTTTAAGATCTTACACTTCAGATTCCTTATAATCTTTTCCACTTGTCAATTTGTAGAACTGGCTCAAGTGCTCAAAATAATTATAAACCCACTGTAGCCATGACTCTGATAGCACTGTTGCTAGAAACAACATACTCTGACACAATTCAGAACCGCCTTTTCAGCGGAAACAGGGGTTGTTATTAAATCCTTACAATATGCTATCTTTCTCGACAATTGGGTTGACAACGACAGATTTCAGTTGCCACTATGGAGACCAAGTCTGACAATACGATGGCGGTGTTGGTGATTGGCGTTGTTTTACATTCCCGTACGCCAACACACAAAAAAGTCCATGAAATCATCCAAAATGTCATTTTTTTTCTTGGCAGTTAAGAACGGTGAAGCAATTTAAAACTGATTTAATTATGAAATATGATTAACGTTTATATGCCTTTCTTTGTGTCATGCCTTAAGAATAGATAGCTAAAATCGCCGTATTGCGTGTGTTTCCCCATCATTTTCTTTTTCGTTTTACAATTGTAACACAAACATAGATAGAACGCACTAATGAATTTGATACTTTCTGAGCAATGTTTCTTTTCTTGTTTCGATGACATGTCGTGTTGGCGTATTGGATAAGCTCATATTAGTCCATGCAGAATTTAAGTAAATACAGGATATTATATCGACGCCGAAACGACATACCGTATAAATATACCTTGATTTCCGTCATTCCTGTAATTGTTTCCTGAATGTCAGAATATTCTATACAATTTACTGTTACAGTTCAATCCTGTCTCTTTACTGTTCTTGTTGCAATCTTTCTAATATGTCAAAAGCAGCACCATCTAACCGACACAAGTCAGTTTGCAATGGGACTGGAAGTGCCAGGTAAACGTTGTATGTACAACATACCTGTTAATTCGAGTCGTCTCAGGAAAGTAGGGATCGTATAAGAGGGTTTGTCTGATCTGCTGGTACATACGATTACTATGCTGGTATAGACGATTACAATCTCATTTGAATTTATAATGAACTCAGAGATGAAACTGTTAAGGCGAAATAAATGTTAATAATGACGATCAAATATCCTCATGTGTTTTTTTACAAGTATGTGAAGCCCAGAAAGTTAAAGCCGGTACGGAAACGCCACATGATTATACAGCTACATGGTTATACAGCTGTGTGTGAGACTTTTCAAAAGTGGAAGGGAAAGTATAAAAACTGTTTTGTAAATAAATAAGTCAATTAAACAGTTTGATGTTCAAGTAATCATTGTCCACTGGTCCTGCAGGTAGGGCGTAAGAATTGTACCCGCTGCCCCCAATTGCATGATCGTAAGAGGCGACTAAATTTGGGACCTTATCTCTTCTCTCCTTTCTAAATAACTTTCTTCTTCCTAATGTCTCCCTTGACAATGCCTCACTTTTGGCCATTTGTTGAGCGTTCGCCCCTGTGAGGAAGGCTTTGGGTTCTGTCCCCTGGCCGAGACATACCAAAGTCTTTAAAAATGGTAGTTTCTACTCCTGCTTAACGCTCAGCAAATTAGGAGTGGGACGACTGGTTCGCCCGTTGTCAGTATAATGTGACCGGGTG